>NC_056726.1:636345344-636382894 GCF_019279795.1 Protopterus annectens | reverse complement strand
GAGAGAGAGGGAGAGATAGAGGGAGAGAGAGATGGAGAGTGAGGGAGAGAGAGAGAGAGGGAGAGTGAGAGAGGGAGAGAGAGAGAGATAGAGAAAAAGACAGAAAAAGACAAAGTTCTTCAAACCAAAAGCTGAAGTCACAGGCATTTAGCCAGCTGCCATTCAACAAGACATCATTCCCAGAACAGTTATGTGAAGTACATATACATGTAATAGAATGTAGTACCTGGTCCATCATAATGGGATAGATGATGTGGAATGAGTTATATGTGCCGTCATGTTTTGTTGTAATGATGTTCATCTGAACAACTGCTATGGAAAATAGTGTCTGTCCCTGTGGGTAGTGGGGCATAGCCACTAACTGTGCAGGTCAGCACTGACAGACAAGATGTAAGCCATCATAGTGTGTGTTGTGTAATGGGAAATATGTATATTATGTGGCCAATAGCTGGTGGTGGAAGTAATGCCATTATGATGGATATGTGGGAGCCATGGCCCACCACTGGCAAGTTACTCAAGTGAATCTGTAATGTAGCATGCCAGAATGCCATAGGTGTATAATAGGGTTACATGCAATCGGGTCCTACATATACCCCCTAATGTCAGGCCGTGTCCATATGTGGCAACTGTCTGTGTTGTAGCAAGGCAGAACAGTGCAGCTGTGCAGGAAGGTGTTGTGAGATTATGGATCTGATGTCTGAATGTACCCCACATATAGGTATGCATATGTGTACATATGTCACATATATAATATATAAAGATATATATGTATATCAGCATGTATGTCCGGAAATATACATATACCCATGTGTAGACATATATATGTGCACATATATACATCACATATATCTACACATATATAGATATATACCTATATTCACATATCTACATATATACAAACACACACACACAAACATATATGTATGTAAAGACATGTCCGCTATATTACTACCACAGTGATGCGTGCTATGTGCGAGGCAGCAGCACACATAGCAATACACACAGATATCTACAGCTGGCAGTGTGTGTGCAGCATGAACGGGTATGTCACATGTTAGGCCCTTGTTGGCACCACATTGCCCCCGTCTGAAGTATGCAATGGGAATATGGGGAAGTATGGCAGGTACACATGTGGAGGTGGTCAGGATTGGTAGATATAGAGGACAGTCTACAGGGGTAGTATGTGACACATGTGGTGGGTAAACACTGTGGATGGTTTGTGTGGTCTGTGATGTGGACGCCTCATGGGCTCCAATATGAGTACAATGGGAACAAGCCTCCCACCCACTGCTACTCACAACAGCAGTCCACGTCTTGAAGGTGCCTGGTTTGGAGGCTAAGCAGGAGGAGCATGTTGGCCCTGTGAATGTGTACTGGATGCCTCAGACTGATGTAGCATATCCCTCATGTGTCTGTGGAGCCTGGTATGGAACAGACCCAAGACCTGAGCTCAGGGGACAGGAACATGTCTGTGTGTGCCCTGAGGGGGGGCAATATCCCCTGGATGGTTCCACCTGATGGTATTGCTGTAAAAGTACATGAGGAGGCTCCAGGTTAGGACACACATGTGATGTGGCCAGGTATCATGGGCAGATGGGTGTGGAGAGGTGGATCTGCTGGCCAATAGAACATAAACATGTTATTGTGTCACTGTTATAGAATAAGAAGTTATGTACCTACCATAACGTTCTATGTTAGTTGTCTTCATCTCGCCTTCTTTCTTGCTGTTTGGGATCAGAGCCGATCCTTGGCTCCGACTCAGCCATCTTCAATAGCTCGAGAGCTGTTTACTGGCTCAAGACTACCCCTTATCCCATGATGCCTAGCGACAGCTACCCAGATCTCATTTGAAATAGCTAATCCCAGACATAACAAGAGAGAAACCAGTTAACAAAAAAACTGGTTGTTCCTAAAAACTAGAATAGGTTAGGAAAACCTAGGCAGAAGACTAACAATAAAGAATACTCAGCCAGTGAAGGAGGACTCCTCTTGATCCACTAGGATGGGGGGACGGAGGGAGGGACACAAGAAAAAAGGTGAGATGAAGACAACTAAGATGGAACGTTATGGTAGGTACATAACTTCTTAATGTTAAGTTGTCTATCTCGCCTTCATTCTTGCTGTTTGGGGCAGTGTCCTTAGCACCTAACATCCTGGGTGGCTCAGTGGAACAGACTCTTCAGAACAGTGGAACCAAAGTCAGCTCTGCTCCGGGAGATCATATCCACCTTGTAATGAGAAATAAAGGTATAAGGGTTTGCCCACATGGCAGCTGCACAGATGGAATCCATGGGCAACCTAGACTGAAAAGCTACAGAGGTGGCTAATGCCCTAGTAGAAAGACCTTTCGGTTTAGTTGGTAACTCTTTATTCCTTAACTGGTAAATAAAAGTAATAGTGTGGGACAACCATCTGTATAAGGTCACCTTGGAAACTGGGAGACCTTGTTTGTTTAAGGCATAAGAAAGGAATAATTGGTCTGACTTTCTTATTTCTTTAGTTCTATGTAGGTAAAAACGCAATTGTCTATGAATGTCCAATTGGTGAAGCTTGTACTCTGCCTTGTTGCTATGATTTGGGAAGAACACAGGGAGATCTATAGATTGATTTAAATTATTTTCTGAGCAGACTTTAGGAAAAAATGAAGGATTAGTCCTCAGAGCAACTCTGTCCTTGTGAAACACCAGGTAGGGAGGACGAACACATAGTGCTTGAAGTTCTGAGACATGCCTAGCTGAAGTGATAGCAACCAGAAAGAGTGTCTTCCAAGACAGAAACTTGATGGAGCAGGATGCTGCTGGTTCAAAAGAAGGTGGAGTTAAGGAAGTTAGGACTAAATTAAGGTCCCAAGGAGGAGGGGGATCTCTCACTGGAGGTCTAAGAAGAGATGTTCCTCTCAAAAAAGCTTTACAGAGCTTATGAGACATGATGTTAGAATTTGTCAAACCAATATGAAAATTAGAAATGGCCGCTAATTGTACCCTAATCATAGTGGAAGCAGCCCCGGAGTAAAAAAGTTGTGCTAGGAATTCCAGAATTTCATGGACTGGGGCTGAGAAGGGATCCACATTCCTAGACTCTGCCCAACAAGAAAAATGTTTCCATTTGCTAGCATACGTTTTTCTCGTTGTAGACTTATGAGAGGAAACGATAATCTCGCAAACTGCTGGGGAAATGCTGGGAAACCTGGCTAAGGTTGGAAGTGGAGCAACCAAGCTGTGAGCTGGAAAGTTTGGAGGGATTGATGCAACCTGCCTGACTGATGAATCAGTAGATCTGGAATCGGGTCCAGAGTCCAGGGCTGATCGAGAAGGTAATGGTGCAGGAATGGGAACCATATTTGTCGAGGCCAGTAGGGGCAATGAGGATCATTTTGCAACTCAATGATTTTGTTTTCTGTATGAGTTTCGGTATCAGGGGAAATGGAGGAAAAGTATAAAGAAGTCCGTGAGGCTAATCGTGGACTAGACCATCTCTGGGTATGTGACCTGGAAGCAGAAGAAGGGAGAAGTAGTTGCTGCATTTGCTGTTGAGAGGGGTGGCAAACAGATCTCAGTAAGGCTGTCCCCATTTGTGGAAGATAAGATCCACAACTTCCTGATTCAGAGACCACTTGTAAGGCATGAGAATAGCTCTGCTGAGCCTATCAGCTATGATGTTGGATCTCCCAGGGGATGTGAGTCGCAATCAGAAAATGTTGGGAGGAAATCGCCCACTGCCAAAGTCTGAGTGCTTCTCGACACAGGGGGTAGGATGTGGTTCCACCCTGCTTGTTGATGTACCACACCACTGACATGTTGTTTGTTTGAATTGCAATGGTTCCGGAAGGAAGAGAGTCTTGAAGGGCTTGCAACACTAGGAGCACGGCTCTCATTTCTAGGACATTTATGTGCAGATGGTACTCGTAAGGTTGTCAAGTGCCTTGAACTGTCCTGCCCAGATAATGCCCCCCCACACCCTATCAGGGAGATGTCTGCAGTCACTGTGGCTACCGGAGGGGGGCTGTATGAAAGGTCTGCCCTGAGTCACTAGTGAGGAGACCATCCACCAAGAAAGGTGCCTTTTGCATGCCTCCGTGATCAGGATCATGTGAGTCATGGGTAACTCCTGGAAAGACCACTGCATGAAAAGAAGCCACTGAAGAATTCTCATGTGGAAACGTGCTAATGGAAGTAGAAGAATGGCAGCTGCCATGGAGCCCAGAGTTTGAAGGACATACCTGACTTGGATACTTTTGCTCTGCATTAGGATTTGCACTTGTTGATGAATTGTGAACACTCTTTCCAGTGATAACCTTGCAAACATTTCCCTTGTGTTTAATTCTGCTCCTATGTAAGTGATAGATTGACAGGGCAACAAGGCAGATTTTTTGAAATTTATTGTAATACCTAGCTGGGTGCAAGATTTGATTGTATAATCCTGCGCTTGTAAGAGTTGATGCCTGGTGGTAGCAGTGAGGAGCCAGTCGTCTAGATATGGAAACACCTGGAATCCTTTACGTCTCAGGTGAGCCATGACCACTGCCATACATTTGGTGAACACCCTGGTTGCTGTGGTGAGACCAAAGGGCAGAGCTCTGAACTGGTAATGACTGGCACCCACCCAAAAGTGAAGATATCTCCTGAAGCGTCTGTCCATCTTGATATGGTAGTACGCATCCTGAAGATCTATCGAGCACATCCAATTGTCCTGACCCAGGAAGGGTAGAATGGACTGTAGCGTGACCATCCGGAACTTTGTTCTTTGTACAGATTTGTTTAGTCTGCTGAGATCCAGAATCGGTCTCCAGTCCCCTGTCTTTTTTGGTACCAAAAAGAACCTTGAGTAAGTTCCGGATCCGTGCTGGTCTGCGGGGACTTCCTGAATGGCTCTTTTTTCTAGCAGTTTTGAAACTTCTATTACTGCTTGCTCTTTCAGATTGGGTGGAACATCTGGAAGGGCCTTCTTTGACTGTAAGGGAGATTGATGGAAGGGAATTTTGTAACCTCTGGATATAATGGACAGTACTCATCTGTCTCTTGTTAAATTTTGCCAGGCTTTTGGGTACAGAGAAAGTCTTTCCCGACTGCCTCCAGAGGTGAGCAGCCGGGCAACCCTTCAGGGATGCTGGAAGGGCTTGTCAGAGAAGGATTCTCTGTTGCCCTGATTCTGCAGACCCCCTCTGCCATGAGGGCGGCGTCTATTATTGTTGTTTTCCCCTTTGCCTCTGGAGGAAAAATCACTACGTGTGTCAGGCAAGCCTCCCTGAGATTTGTGGAACCACATCTTCCCACTACTCTGACCCTTGGGGTAAAGTCTAGAGGGAGTGGAAAAACAGACTCCCATGGCAGAGAGAGTCTTGCCTTATTGCTCACACCTAGTCAATGTGTCTTTCACCTGTGGCACAAAGAGAAAGGAGCCATCAAAGGGGGTATTGGTGATGGACGCTCGAAAGGGTTCCGCAAAGTGACACAGCCGCATCCAAGCATGCCTCCTGAGGGCCACACCTGTGCCTGCGGTTCTACTCGCTCCATCAGCTGCATAGGAAATGAGCCTCATGGAGGAGTTAACTACAGAATTAAGAGTCACTAGCTGGGGAGCTACTTTGGCTTGTACTCCCTCAGCTGTCGGATCTTGAAGGGTATCTCCAAGCTCTTTAAGGAGATTCCTTTGAAGGCGAGTAAAATGACATTGATAGTTCAGGGACCTCATGGAGAAGGTCGCTGAAGCAAATATTCACTTTCTGTACCTGTCCATCGTCCTAGACTCCTTGTTAGGGGGATGAACAGATGAAGAGGTCTCTGCTAACTCTTTTTTGGTGGCTGCTGCTACCACCATGGCATCAACAGGCACACCTTTAGAAAGGAATTGCTTATCCTGGGGGGCTGTAATAAATTTACCAGGTCTCCTCGGAGTTGGTTCCACTGTGTCCAGAGCTGACCAAGCCTTTTGAGCCACTACAGACATAAGTGGGTCGAAAGGAGGAGAAACCCAGGAGGTGGAAGGTCGGGAACCGAAAGCGTCCAGGAATACAGACTCATACCCAGTAGGGGCTAGGGGATTCCTGTTCCCCGTCTGCCTAAGCATTTCCAGGATGTCCGAAAAGGAAACATCTTCAGTGGGGGATCTCGGGGACCCTTCCAATTCATCTAAGTCTGTATCAGAAGTGACAGACTCAGGGGAGTCAATGTACTTCCTCTTGCACTTCTTCTTCCAAGGAGGATCCTCTGAGTGATCAGGGGAGGTTTTGGAAGAAGAGGAAACACCCAATGGGTTGTCCTGGGGCATCGGTTCCCTATACCTGGGGTCTGGAGAAGGAGCAGAGGTTGGCACAGACACTATGGGGGACAGAGCCAGTGGGGCTTTGGGGCTGGTAGTGGAGCTGTCTCGGGGGACAGCACACTCCGCATGACCACAAAGGTGCCCCTGCCTCGTGGCAGAGAAAGCTCCGGTTCAGAGGAAATAGGAATCTTTCTCCGCGCCAAGGGGGACAGCTCCGAGGCCGATGTTGGAGCTGAGCTTACCTGCGCCGATGCTCCGAGAGGGAGAACGGGGTCGGACAAGGGTCCGATGCCACTTGCCCCTCGGAGCCAACGAGGGAGGCCTGGCATCCAGATTCCTCGATCGAAGGGGCTATCGAGGTAATTGGAGCCAAAGTCAGAACCGAAGGAGAGATGGTGATCGGAGCCGATGGTTCCTCTACTCGAACTCCAAAGAACTCCAGCTCCGAACTCAATGGAGTCGGAGGAGGAACAGAAGAGGAGGTGGATGGAGCTGATACCTGTTGAGGAGGGCTACACAATAATTTTGCTAGTGCCTGTGATTTAAGCAACCTACTTGCTACTCTCTCCACATCATGATCTGACAGCCTAGAGGATTGAGAGGAGTGTGATGAATGGTGGCTACGTTCACTTTGCAATAATGGAGACCAAGGAGCCGAATGAACTGACTCTAATGAAGGGGACCTCAGCCTCTTATGGCAACGAGATGGCTCTGAAACATCCAGTGGAGCCGACGGAGGGGTTGTCTTGTTGGTGCCAGCTGGAACTGACATACTCGGCAAATCCTGTACAGGAGTCAGCTCCGAAGGTGGAGCCGACAGTTTAGTGGATTTTGGGGATTTCACTGGCTGGGAACTCTTTGCCGGTGAATCCTGAGGCTTTAACAGACCCCTAAGGATCAATTTGTTCTTACGCTCCTGCAGGACCCTTGGACTAAAGGCATGGCAAATAGAACAAGAGTCCTGCAGGTGAACAGCGCCCAAACAATAAATGCAGCTTGTGTGCCCATCTGTCAGAGACATTTTCTGACAGTATGAGTCACACTTTTCAAAACCAGATACTTTAGCTTCCTTAGACATGACCCAACTACAAAAAAACTAAGTACCACAAGGTAAACACAGACAGACAAATAAGTACTATTCTAAACAAGAAACACCTATAAAAATACAATCTCTGTCTTTTTTTTTTAAGATAGCAAAACAGGAAAGGAAAACCTCTAAGTTAAACGGCTATCCTAGGGAGAGGGGGAGAACTCTCTAACTTAAACAAGTTCTAAATAAAAGGGAAACTAAGAGGAACAAAGTATTTCAACAACATGTAGAGAATAAACTAAGAACAGTAAAATATCTATTAGTTAAAAGGGTCTAAGAGAATATTTTTATACAAAAATTTGAAAAATTGAAAAATACAAGCCTCAGCCAGAAAATGACACACCTCACAGCTGAAGCGGCAAACGAGATCTGGGTAGCTGTCGCTAGGCATCATGGGATAAGGGGTAGCCTCAAGCCAGTAAACAGCTCTCGAGCTATTGCAGACGGCCAAGTCAGAGCCGAGGATCGGCTCCAATCCCAAACAGCAAGAATGAAGGCGAGATAGACAACTTAACATCATATGTTGGTACTAACAGCCTACACAATCCCGGTACATGTCCAACAACATGCATAGATATCCCCAATAACACAGACTGTCAGATGCAGAGCAGCCATACCACTGGCATATATGTAACCATAGTGGCCCTGACAATGGCATACAAGTGAATAGTTTGTAACAGGTCAGCAATGATAGTGTCCACACAGGGGACATGGCTACAATCACATAGCAGAAGGTGTGGTACAATGCAATATCTGTCCAACCGGTAGTTAAGCTGTAGCCATATCTAATGAGTTGTGTGTACAGTCTGTTGAAGCTGATATGGTAGGGGGGGTGACAGGGATGTGTATTACGAACTTTAGTAACCTTGCCATATGAGTTGCTCAGACCTGTTTCCATCTTTATGTCTTTCAGCCAAGATGGCACATGCACGGTTACCCACCTATTCCAATGGTGAGAATGAAGTGTTGATAGCACACATGATCCAGCACTTTCCACTGCTGTTTGGCAGGCACGCACATGAGCAGCAGGAGTGGGCCACCCTGTAGAATGACCTAGTCCACAGGGTCAATGATGTCGGACTGCACAACCGCAGTTATGAGCAGGTCCGGCATCATTGTACTGACCTACTTTGCAATGCTTGACGGTGTGCTGCTGCAGTCTGGTGGGATTACCTCACCACTGGGGGCCATGCCATCCATCCCCCCTGACACGTGTGGAGGAGCTCCTGGCCAGCCTTGTAGCACCTGACCATCCAGACAGACAACAACCACTGGACTCCTTCGTGGAGGTGGGTGTCACCCACACACCGGCTGAGGAGTGTGCAGGTAAGGACACAGGGCACATCAGTAGACCACTGTTGTGTAAATATCCACATTGGTACAGGTAGATCATGCATATCTGACATGTCATAGATATATTGTGTTGCTGCATTGTAGTGATAAACAGATGTCCAGATGTGGTAGTATTGTGGGAATGTCCCATTGATGTATGGTAATACTGCACCCAGCCTGTAGTACCGCCACAGGTGTGGCCACTGACACTGCATCTCTCACCCTCTTATGTAGGTCCTTCCGGGATAACAACAAGGCAGCAGCCTGTAGCTGGTGAGTATGTTTTATGTAGATGCTTGCCAACACACCGGGCATGTAATGCTGATGGTATATTCCATGCACACATCTAACACACCTGCCTTGAATGCATGCTGTATATGTGCATGTATTGTTGCTGTGAAATGCATGGTCTCACAGGGGTGACCATGATGGGGTATTGGAAGGGTATGTCAGACACCTGCATGATAATTAACATCCTGTCATTGCGGAATGTGTCCACAGGGAGTAACATACTGGTGGTCGACATGGCCTACAGTAGTGACATGTTCTGAACAACACCCATATACAGTGCAACACCAGTGTATATACCTGTAGGACAATGGCAACTGCTGCAGAGATACACTATGGCATAAGGAATTACATTAGTCCACATTATCAGCTGGCTCTAGGCTACAACATGTGGTGTTCAGTGTATGGGACATTGCAAAGTGACACATGTGTAGGGCTTACTTGTCATGCATCTACATAAAAGCTGAAGGGGGTATCAGCATGACATACCAGTGCACTGCAGCGGGGATCCTAAGGATGGTAGGAATGGCTCTATCTGCACATAGTCAGGTTCAGGACCTGTGGCAGCCATAACCCTACCCACACAGCAATAGTGACGGCAGTGTGTGAACACCATGGGATGTGCACATGAGTAGACCTTGCAATCATGCAGAATAGGGGGACATGTGTAGGGCAGATTGAACATACACTGGTAAATGGAGATGGCCCATGCTGGTATACACCTGCCAGGAGCAGTGACTGCTGTAGCACACAGAACAAGAGGTGTGATAAACCGTCATGATAAGGGTGTGTACACATATGCCCACATGGTGTGTATGCATTGTGGTCAGCAGCCGCACACCTAACACAATCTGTAGACACTGCATGTGAAAGTACAGGACATGTGTCACATACCAGGCTCGTGTACTGCTAAGATATGCAGTGATGTGGTCCCCTGGCAGATCATGGATGTGTGTGTAAAATCAATAAAGGTGTGTACACCCCCCATAGCCATGGTATGGGGTTATACATGGTCTGTTGATGTTGACAGCTGTAAATCAGGCATCAGGCATTCACCAATGACAACTGTTCACATAACATCCCAGGTATGTGTTGTTGAAAAACATAGGGGCTGTGAGAAGTAAAGCTGACATAACTGACACAGTACTACACATTCCGCAATGAGTTGTACACCTGTGAGATGTGGTGCACAGTACATGACAGGGTGCAGAACAGGTGCACAGCAATACTGTGTACATGGGTGCAGTGGTGTCCAGGGGAAGGGGCATCACCTAGTGACACAGCACATGCATCACACACACGTATACTGTTACTAGCATGGATTGACTGTAGCTAAACTGCATGCTGTTCTGTACCATATGTTCTGCATTTTGGCAGATGGGCAATAGGAGGACTGTGTGTATTATCATTGTGCAACCTCACTTTTATGTGTGTATGTGTGTGTGTGTGTGTGTGTGTGTGTGCGTGTGTGTGCGTGTGTGTGTGTGTGCATCCTGGTGGTTAGTTACTTTGCCTGCAGGGTCACTCTGGTGAAGTAGAGGGAGGTAGATGCATGTAGGATGTGTGTGTGCTTGTGTGTGTGGCCATGTATGCACATATGTGATTGTGGGGTGGTCATACGGCTGTACCTCCCTTTGGGGCTATGCAGTACATGGACATGGAATGCCACATTACACACCAGGAATACCTGTCATGTGTGTAATCACAGGACAGCAAATGGTATAACATGGTTGGTAGCATGGAACAGGCATCCAGAGGGAAGGTAGACTCCAGGTACACACTTAATATCACAGTCAGCAAAGAGGTCACCTACAACCCACGTATGCAACTCTACAGATGCATTGGGGAAGTACTAGTCAACACCAAAGAGTGTATCCAATTTTAAAGTTGTCACATGATTGGCTGACGGAGCAGCATACCTGGCATGTACTGAGCATTACATACACATGACACACCAGAGGGAGATATTATGGATACAACATAGTAGCCCACACATATGGGGGCCATGCACATAATTTCTGGGCATTTAGAGGGTGCATACCGAATGACAGCAGTGAGGCCATGTAAATCCAGTACATACAGGTCAGACAGGTAAACTAGCAACAGGCCATGTGTTGTGGCTGCCTGTGTGGGCATTTAGAGGACTGTGATGTTAATGAGTGGTATCAATGTGTGTATGTTAAGTGTGATGCAGGATGGGGTAACACATGGATATATACATGGGACTGTCTGTAAAGCCATGGACAGGTAGGTGTGTGTGTGTGTGTGTGTGTGTGTGTGTGTGTGTGTGTGTGTGTGTGTGTGTGTGTGTGTGTGTGTGTGTGTGTGTACTGTTAGGCAATGCTGTACAGGTTTTAAAGTGCATTTATTGTTTTCCCCTGCAGGTGGCGAGGTGGGTCAGGGTCCCACCTGCATGCAATCTGATGTAGGTGTCCATACAGACACCGATGATGATGATGATAATAATGTTGAGGCACAGGTGGGGTTGTCAGGGGCCGACACTGCACCAACATTTGAATCCCCCTTTTAGCCACCACACCCCTGCACACAGTTTCAATGCCTATATGCACCCCATCACCAATGGCCATAGCGGAGGGACAGCTGGCATTCAGTGGCAGTGCACAGGAAATGTTGTAACCATGCCTACTGTGTCCAGTCACAGCAGGCATAGCCGGATGTCTGGCAGGCCACCACATAGGCAGATGTCCCAGGGTGCTTGTGGTAGGGCCACTGGACATCATGCCCCTGGCAGAGGCGACATAGCTGCTACCAGCAGAAGCATGTTTCAGGCTGTCATGGTGGTGCAGGCACTTATAGAATGTTACCACAGACAGGGCCTGAGGCTGCAGAGTGCTGCTCACACATCTTCAAAAGACAATGCCCGTGAACTGGCTGGTGCCATCCGTGGATTAACTGAGTTCATGGATAGATGATCTGGTGAGATGATGGCCCTCATCAACCATGGTCTGTCCATGCTTGAATGTGTGGTGGGAGTGCATTGACGCCCATGTGGACGTAGGCCAGCAACACCAACAGCTGGTAGTTAATGTGGATGTGCCAGGAACGGTCTCCCATAGTGGCAGTAGCAGCCCTGGCAGTGCAGGGGGTGTGCTGTCCACACCACAGCATGCCACTTGCATGTGGTCCTGGCCAGTCCATGGAGGGATCTGGTACCAGTGGACAAATGTCATCAGCAGGTGAGAGTAGCACATCGAGGCCTGTACCTGGACATTCCCACGGAACCTCTGGCAGGTACAGTCCACATGTCCATGGCCAGAGGCAGTGAATTGCACACCCTGCCAGGTATAGTCTGCAGCTGTCCAGAAACACCTGTGTAGGGCAGACACATGGCAAAACTGTGTGTATGCATACTCACACACTGTCCAAACACACCTAGGGCAACCCCATACCTACATCACATCACCTCAACCAGCTGCCCAGAGTACACCCCTCATACACACACATGGTGTCAAATGTATGGCCCACCCTCAGCCACTGGCAAACCAACACCACACCCTGTGCATATGATGATACCTGTGCCCCATCCCTGTCATCCATACCATCAATGCAGTGACAGACTGATATGGTCCTAATGCACACAGTGACTGAACAACAGTGTACCACAGTACTGCAGTGTAACATGTTGTAGGGAGTAGAGTGTGAGGCATATTTGGCAGGTAGTGTAGCCATCCAGCAATGATGCATTATAGCTGTTAGTAACACTGGCTGATTGCAATCCCTATAATGTTATTCATTTGTGTTGTAGGTGTACATGTGTCAGCACGAGGATGGTCTGCAGTCATATTCCACAACATGGTATATCACTGTGCTGACACCATGGCTGTGACATATCTAGGGTACAGTCAAACACATTTTACAGGTTACTAAACCAGTTACTGCCTGTGCCACATGGACAGGTGGCCCACTGAGGCGTGTATACCCTGCAACCTGATGTTGACCCATCCACATACACGCACACTGTTACTTGCCAACACTGGGACTAGACCCCTACCTAGCTATGTCATGATACTGACATGTGTGGCTTATATTGCACACACTGCACAGCGTTTAGGGTGAGGTGTGTCCCAAGTTACATGGTACATGCAGAACAACCCCCGAATTGTACAGTATGCTAATAGGGGATGTAATGGGTGTATTTGGATGATACGTATTGTGACATACCATCCTATACACATTTACAGACACAACAGCCAGACACACATGTGAGATACCAGGGCCTATTGCTGTTAACTAACATGACCGTGTCTCCATTGTGTTACAGGTAGACTGCACAAATCACATGCATAACTGGCTTGGATTGTGGTAACAGTTACCTGTATGATTGATGGTGACAGTGGCAAACATAATGTGGTACATGGGACATATACCTGGTGTACCTTGGTATAATAGAAAAATTAAAACAAACTGAAATAGATAAAACAAAATCCACATCAGCAGAACCAGCAGCAAAAAGTCCAATGTTAAGTGTTTTATTAACATCCACTTTTCGTTCAAAAAAAACCTGAACTTTTTCAGACAGACATCAAAAGGTAGCAAATGTAAAAAAACTCCTTAAATACACAATTAACAACACATGATACATTTGAATGGACCAACCAACTGGTTGAAACTCACTGACATCAATGTGTGGGAAAAAGCTGATCTCAAAACTTCTTAAAGTACTACTGCATACAACAGTCAAATCCATGGAAAATGTGTTTTAAAACCAAAACAAAGTGAAAATATGTATGAACATAATATTTAAAATGTTTAAAACCAAAAAACGTAGTATAAAAACCTTTTTAATGACAAAAGGTAAAAAGTAAAAAATAGTAAGTGAAAAGTACTCATAATAACATTACCTCTTCATGCTTCTGAGTTTCAAAATGCAAGCTAAACTTACTCTGTCATTGAGACCTGGAAGTCTATAAGAACAGAGTTTCAGCTGCCAAATCACTTCTAGGCGCTCTAATAATAGTTGAAAAGGACCCCCCTGATGTCAAAGGAAACCTGTCCTAATACCCTAAAAGTAAAACTATGCTGAGGGTGGTCATTAACATGTTTCGCCAAAGCATTTTCACACTTGTTTTTCCTAATACAGTATAAATGCTCATAGATTCTTTCATTAAAACCTCTGTCAGTCTTGCCCACATAAAATGCTGGGCAAGACTGGCAGCAAGCCAAATAAACAACCGATCGAGATTTACAGTTGAATCTACCAACAGTGGAGAAAGAAGACCCAGCAATTTTAAAGCTCGAACCAGTGGCACTATGCCTACACATGTTACAAATCTCACATTTGAAAGTGTCCTCTGTTCTAACACGAGTGTCCTTTTTTGTTTCTAATATCCGTTTGAGGTTGTCACCCCTCCTATATATAAACCTAGGCAAAGTGCCAAACTTAGCTTGTAAGGCATCATCACACAAGAAAATACTCCAGTTCTTGACAACCACCTCCTTAATTAGGTGAATCTCAGCACTGTAATTGGTGATGAAAGAGATAGAAGTGTCAACTTTCTTGCTGTCTAAAAAGACTTCAGGCATAACTGGAGATGGATGTTCTAGTGAACAACTTGTGAACGAACTACTTTGTAAAATAGGTTTATAAACACCCCATACCTTTTAGTCTGGACCTCAGTGACCAGGTCATGAATAAACTTGTCTGGGTAACCTCTATGTAGGAACAATCCCTTAATGAACTCACATTCTTCTAAAAATAGTTCATCGTCGGTTACCATTCGAGCAGTGCGCACAAGTTGCCCCTTGACTACCCCTCTTTTCTGGTGCCCAGGATGGGCACTGGTGAAGTGTAACATGGTATTAGAGTAAGAACTCTTCCGAAATATTTTAGCCTTAAAGCTACCAGCAGAAATGTCTTTATATAAGTCTACATTCAGATAAGAAATTCTAGAATCAGACTCTACAAATGTGAACTTCAAAAAAGACGTGCTGGAGTTGAGATAGTCCATAAAGGTTCTCACATCATTAACTGAACCTTCCATCAGTATAAAGATGTCATCCAAAAATCTGGTGTAAAAATCAATTTTGAACTGACCGTTGTAATTGCCAAGCACATATCTGTGTTCCCATTCGGCCATAACCATGTTGGCAAAACTGGCCCCTACTGGTGAGCCCATGGCTACACCAGTCTTCTGTAAATATATCTCTCCCCCAAATGTTACAAAGTTGTACCTCAAAATGACATCTAACAATTCCTGCACCAATCTGATTTCTACACTGCTAGCATTGTGATGCAATAAACGGTCAGTGACCCAGTCTATCCCTGTAGCATGAGGAATAGACGTATAGAGGTCTTTTACGTCTATTGTCAAAAATCTATGGCCACTCTTGAATTCTAAAGCACCTATGGCTTTTAAAATAGCCCAAGAATCTTTACAAATGTGTGTTTCCTTTTCAACATATTTTTTCAATATGTTGTCCACATACTTGGCTATCGGGTAAGTGATAGAACCCCTAGAGTTAACCAATAGCCTCATGGGGGGGTTGTACACATCTTTATGGATCTTGGGCAATCCGAAAACTGTTGGAATCTTAGGGAACAAAACAGTCAAATATTTCAACACATCTTGTTCTATAACATTTTCTAAAAACAAGTCATTCAAGAAAACATGGATGCACCTATACGCTGCATTCAATTCATTAATGCTAGATAGTGTATAAGCATCCTGCAATAACATATGGATGAGGCAGTTTTCATAATGACAAGTGTCCATTAGTACTAAACCACCCCCCTTGTCCGGTTTAAGGATCCTGACAGGTAAACTTTTTAAAGTATCCAACAAGTCTACTTCATCATCAGACAAGTTTTTGTTTGCAAATGTCCTAGAACAGTTAACCAAGTTTCTAATTTCAGTTTCACACAAGCGTTCAAATAAAAAAGTAAAGGATGGATAGGGGGGTTGAATGTACTTGGGACTCTCAAAGTTTTTTTGTCTAAAGCAGTGTTACCAAAAATTGACAATAAATTCAACCTACGTATAAACAACTTCAAATCAAGTAGTGTGTATGCTAAGTTAAAATGTCTCCATGGAACAAAGGTAAGACCTTTTCAAAATAAATCAGACATCTCCATAGTAATTGCAAAACTCGAATAGTTATAAACAAAAAAGTCTCCAAAACTGTTACTGATAATGTCAGGATTCGTCCTTCTTGTTACTTCTGAAAAGGCTTCTTGCTGTTGTTCCTGTAATGGCTCCTCGTGTTGTAAAACCTCTGGTGGTTCTGTCCCCGGTTCGAGGAAAAAGACGGTGTAGGGCGAGAAATCTCCTCATCCCTACCACCATCAGTTACAAAATTTTCTGTAGGAACAACATCCTCCACACCCTCTCCGGTGACCGGCCTACTGGAACTAGCTGTCTGCCTCATAACCCCATTAGTTAGGTTAATAGGAGCACCTAGACTGTCGCCAACACTCTGAGAATGGGGGGGGGGGGTATGCAGTTAGTTTGTTGTATGCATCTATGTCTCTTTTCTTTTTTTTTCATTTTCATCTCCATGTTACGAGATATCTGTTGGTCTATAGTCGAAAAAATTTGTTTATACTCATAATTATACCTGTTGAAATCTACATGTGACTTGATATTAGTGTCCAAAATTTCAATTTCACCACTCAACTGGTCTATAAATTTCTGATAGAATTTAGCCATTAAATCCATTAACTCATGTCCATGTCTATCAAACAAACTGATCAGCTCACTGAGGAACTCTGAACCAGCTATCAGTCCAGTGGGGTACTGCCAAGAGCGCAAGCCCTTTGGCACAACCCCCACTTTTTTACATTCATTGAAATAGGAAATCTCTAACTGAAGCTTCATTACCTTTAAAGATTTGTGGTCCAAGGTCTTTAAAAAGTCCACTAAAGGAGCTTCTGGTGTCCCTGTGTCGCTGGACTCAAACCCGTTCCTATTCTCAAAAACTGGGAGTTGCTCATTCAACCAAGATGTAACATTAAGTGGGTCTCCAGTTCAACTCAGAGATAAACTGGTCCTGGAACGTTCACCGGTAGGTCTAGGATGTACAGGAACCCTTGAAACAGTTGAGGTGGAACTTCCACTGTCCTCACGGTCATTTGACCCATCACTGGTGTGAGTTGTCACCACAGGAGCTGAATCAGCTCCAAGAACTTCTTCTACCAAATTGTCAGCACTTCCCTTGACTGCTACTAACCCATCCAAACGTTGAGGAAGCACATCCATCCTTTCATTAAGCTTTTTGATCATATTAGTGAAAGAAACCAGTGCAGAATTGTCCAAACTAGCACCTTCTTCCAATTCCATAATTGCTACCGGTTAAAACTGCTGGTAGTGGATGCAAAACAAACAAACTGAAGCAACAGAAAAATTAAAACAAACTGAAATAGATAAAACAAAATCCACATCAGCAAAACCAGCAGCAAAAAGTCCAGTGTTAAGTGTTTTATTAACATCCACTTTTCGTTCAAAAAAAACTGAACTTCAGACAGACATCAAAAGGTAGCAAATGTAAAAAAACTCCTTAAATACACAATTAACAACACATGATACATCTGAATGGACCAACCAACTGGTTGAAACTCACTGACATCAATGTGTGGGAAAAAGCTGATCTCAAAACTTCTTAAAGTACTACTGCATACAACAGTCAAATCCATGGAAAATGTGTTTTAAAACCAAAACAAAGTGAAAATATGTATAAACATAATATTTAAAATGTTTAAAACCAAAAAACGTAGTATAAAAACCTTTTTAATGACAAAAGGTAAAAAGTAAAAAATAGTAAGTGAAAAGTACTCATAATAACATTACCTCTTCATGCTTCTGAGTTTCAAAATGCAAGCTAAACTTACTCTGTCATTGAGACCTGGAAGTCTATAAGAACAGAGTTTCAGCTGCCAAATCACTTCCAGGCGCTCTAATAATAGTTGAAAAGGACCCCCTGATGTCAAAGGAAACCTGTCCTAATACCCTAAAGGTAAAACTATGCTGAGGGTGGTCATTAACATGTTTCGCCAAAGCATTTTCACACTTGTTTTTCCTAATACAGTATAAATGCTCATAGATTCTTTCATTAAAACCTCTGTCAGTCTTGCCCACATAAAATGCTGGGCAAGACTGGCAGCAAGCCAAATAAACAACCGATCGAGATTTACAGTTGAATCTACCAACAGTGGAGAAAGAAGACCCAGCAATTTTAAAGCTCGAACCAGTGGCACTATGCCTACACATGTTACAACTCTCACATTTGAAAGTGTCCTCTGTTCTAACACGAGTGTCCTTTTTTGTTTCTAATATCCGTTTGAGGTCGTCACCCCTCCTATATATAAACCTAGGCAAAGTGCCAAACTTAGCTTGTAAGGCATCATCACACAAGAAAATACTCCAGTTCTTGACAACCACCTCCTTAATTAGGTGAATCTCAGCACTGTAATTGGTGATGAAAGAGATAGAAGTGTCAACTTTCTTGCTGTCTAAAAAGACTTCAGGCATAACTGGAGATGGATGTTCTAGTGAACAACTTGTGAACGAACTACTTTGTAAAATAGGTTTATAAACACCCCCATACCTTTTAGTCTGGACCTCAGTGACCAGGTCATGAATAAACTTGTCTGGGTAACCTCTATGTAGGAACAATCCCTTAATGAATTCACATTCTTCTAAAAATAGTTCATCGTCGGTTACCATTCGAGCAGTGCGCACAAGTTGCCCCTTGACTACCCCTCTTTTCTGGTGCCCAGGATGGGCACTGGTGAAGTGTAACATGGTATTAGAGTAAGAACTCTTCCGAAATATTTTAGCCTTAAAGCTACCAGCAGAAATGTCTTTATATAAGTCTACATCCAGATAAGAAATTCTAGAATCAGACTCTACAAATGTGAACTTCAAAAAAGACGTGCTGGAGTTGAGATAGTCCGTAAAGGTTCTCACATCATTAACTGAACCTTCCGTCAGTATAAAAATGTCATCCAAAAATCTGGTGTAAAAATCAATTTTGAACTGACCGTTGTAATTGCCAAGCACATATCTGTGTTCCCATTCGATCATAACCATGTTGGCAAAACTGGCCCCTACTGGTGAGCCCATGGCTACACCAGTCTTCTGTAAATATATCTCTCCCCCAAATGTTACAAAGCTGTACCTCAAAATGACATCTAACAATTCCTGCACCAATCTGATTTCTACACTGCTAGCATTGTGATGCAATAAACGGTCAGTGACCCAGTCTATCCCTGTAGCATGAGGAATAGACGTATAGAGGTCTTTTACGTCTATTGTCAAAAATCTATGGCCGCTCTTGAATTCTAAAGCACCTATGGCTTTCAAAAAAGCCCAAGAAACTTTACAAATGTGTGTTTCCTTTTCAACATGTTTATGGCCGAATGGGAACACAGATATGTGCTTGGCAATTACAATGGTCAGTTCAGAATTGATTTTTACACCAGATTTTTGGATGAAATTTTTATACTGACGGAAGGTTCAGTTAATGATGTGAGAACCTTTACGGACTATCTCAACTCCAGCACGTCTTTTTTGAAGTTCACATTTGTAGAGTCTGATTCTAGAATTTCTTATCTGGATGTAGACTTATATAAAGACATTTCTGCTGGTAGCTTTAAGGCTAAAATATTTTGGAAGAGTTCTTACTCTAATACCATGTTACACTTAAAAGAGGGGTAGTCAAGGGGCAACTTGTGCGCGCTGATCGAATGGTAACCAACGATGAACTATTTTTAGAAGAATGTGAGTTCATTAAGGGATTGTTCCTACATAGAGGTTACCCAGACAAGTTTATTCATGACCTGGTCACTGAGGTCCAGACTAAAAGGTATGGGGGTGTTTATAAATCTATTTTACAAAGTAGTTCGTTCACAAGTTGTTCACTAGAACATCCATCTCCAGTTATGCCTGAAGTCTTTTTAGACAGCAAGAAAGTTGACACTTCTATCTCTTTCATCACCAATTACAGTGCTGAGATTCACCTAATTAAGGAGGTGGTTGTCAAGAACTGGAATATTTTCTTGTGTGATGATGCCTTACAAGCTAAGTTTGGCACTTTGCCTAGGTTTATATATAGGAGGGGTGACAACCTCAAACGGATATTAGAAACAAAAAAGGACACTCGTGTTAGAACAGAGGGCACTTTCAAATGTGAGAGTTGTAACACGTGTAGGCATATTGCCACTGGTTCGAGCTTTAAAATTACTGGGTCTTCTTTCTCCACTGTTGGTAGATTCAACTGTAAATCTCGATCGGTTGTTTATGTGCTTGCCAGTCTTGCCCAGCATTTTATGTGGGCAAGACTGACAGAGGTTTTAATGAAAGAATCTATGAGCATTTATACTGTATTAGGAAAACAAGTGTGAAAATGCTTTGGCGAAACATGTTAATGACCACCCTCAGCATAGTTTTACTTTTAGGTATTAGGACAGGTTTCCTTTGACATCAGGGGTCCTTTTCAACTATTATTAGAGCCTGGAAGTGATTTGGCAGCTGAAACTCTGTTCTTATAGACTTCAGGTCTCAATGACAGAGTAAGTTTAGCTTGCATTTTGAAACTTAGAAGCATGCAGAGGTAATGTTATTATGAGTACTTTTCACTTACTATTTTTTACTTTTTACCTTTTGTCATTAAAAGGTTTATATACTACATTTTTTGGTTTTAAACATTTTAAATATTATGTTCATACATATTTTCACTTTGTTTTGGTTTTAAAACACATTTTCCATGGATTTGACTGTTGTATGCAGTAGTACTTTAAGAAGTTTTGAGATCAGCTTTTTCCACACATTGATGTCAGTGAGTTTCAACCAGTTGGTTGGTCCATTCAAATGTATCATGTGTTGTTAATTGTGTATTTAAGGAGTTTTTTTTACATTTGCTACCTTTTGATGTCTGTCTGAAAAAGTTCAGTTTTTTTTGAACGAAAAGTGGATGTTAATAAAACACTTAACATTGGACGTTTTGCTGCTGGTTCTGCTGACGTGGATTTTGTTGTACCTTGGTATAATAACAGTGTACACAGCACCCACAGCCCCCACTGGATATTGTACTCCCTGAAACCCATGATGACACTCTGCCATACCCACCATCACACACTGGCTGCGACTGCAATACAACCCATAGTATACCCCAACATTGGTACTACAGGTTTAGGCATCTCATGCACATGTCACACGCGTAGTAGGGTGTCAGTCAAGCATAGGTTGCCTGTACCTCAGCACTGAAATAAATAGGACATGCTGGAGGGACAGATTCATAACCCAGAGGCTCCCTTCACTCTGGAATAAAATCCCAGTCCAGGTTAGGCAGAGTCACTCATTGACTCTCTTCAAGAGGAATCTTGATGAGTGGATGGGAGATAGTAGGTTTACTACAGGTATCACTTCTGTGTCACTGTTAGACAGAGGCACAGTATACTAACCTTGAAAAAGGGCATAGCAAAATTCATTTAAAATGGGTGGCGAAAGCCAAACACACTCTGGCTAGGCTTATAAATGCCCTAGGGCAGATAGCCTAGTATGAACCTATGAACCTATGAACCTATGTACATATCCCAGCTGGATACCTGCCCTCTGCACATCTTTACAGGGACTGACAGTCATCAGCTTGGCAGGTAGCTATGCAGTAGCATGAGTGCATTGACAGACCAGTAAGGGGTATATACTGTGACACAGCTCACACACCAGGGATACAACAAGGAGGCCTCAGTGTCCAGCCATGCTCACAGGTGTGCTTGTTGTCAGTATTACATTAAGCACTCTGCTCTTGCCTGGTTTAGCACTGTCAACAGTAGTACTGCCATGATACACTACATGCCAGTGTGACAGCACGTACCCTCGGCTACTACACCTGTATGTAACACATTCACATGGATAACAGTTATGTACAGGCCTCATATATGTCTGTGTCCCACACATGACACTCACACCCCTTGCTACTGTAATGACAGCACATAGGTGCATGTATTGTACATGGCATTACATACACTTATTACAGGTTATCAGACTGGGTTGTATGTCTTGGTTACCAGGGCTAAGCTATGCTTAGCAAGTATCAACATTGCTGCAATATAACAGCTAAGCTGATTTGTGCAATGGTAAGTGCTGGCTACACTGTGTAAGTGCTTGTACGTTTACCCATAGCTTAACACCGCTTAGCTTCACACAAACCCACGCAAACCAGCTTAAAGCTGCTCAAAACTGCCTTAACCGCTCTGTATCCAACAGCCCTTGTCCTGCCCAGCAACAAAATGAACAGCCCTTGCAGGTCTTGAACCTAGGACCCTTTACACTGAAGTCACAACACTTAACCACTACTCAAACCACTATGAAGACTGCTGTTGTATTACCAGTATGGCTGTCAATACACATACTGAGTAGTATTGAAAATTTGCCTGTAGTTCCTAACTTGTGTAGTCCTTGTTATTAATATGACTGTTGCATCACATATGTTGTTTTATCATAATGTGCACATAGCAGATACATACAGTGAGATACATGTGGGAGGGCATACACAACCGAGATGTTTACTCATGACAGGAGTATGGTTGTATACATATAATAGGTCTATATATGTCTACATGGACATACACATGTATACTCATACATACGTCTGTATACACATCTGTATAGTGCTACATATATATGGCCATGTATACATCTCTTTGTATGTACATATGTGTGTGTGTATATATATATATATATATATATATATATATATATATATATATATATATATATACACACACACACATATGTATATATACATATGTGTATATATAGGTATACGTAGATGTATATATAGATATGTGTATATAGCTATATATGTATGCACATCCTATGTGTACAGATATGCCTAGTTATGATGGTATATATATATATATATATATATATATATATATATATATATATATATATATATATATATATATATATGTAGTTATCTATAACTATATGTACATACATATCTATTCTGTTATCACTACTACTGTAAATATATCTGTGGATATCCATACGTATATGTGCATATGTATCACTATCTGTATATGCATAGACATATATTGCTCTGTATATTTATAGATCTGGGTGTGTATATGTATATCTATGTACATATCATACCTATCTATATATGCCAATATGTATATGTGTAATTATATATACAGATATCTGGATAATTATATGTACATATATTTTCGCCATATGTCCTGAACATGGAGTGTAGCCCTACCTCAGCCCCTATAGTCCCAACTTTTATAGTGCAAGGGGATGTCAGGTATGTATAGCAGGTATATTAGCAGACTATTGCTACTGTAATAGGGATTGTCTTCACAGACATGGTGTGTCTGGGAGGTCACATCTGCTTTTCACATGTGCGCCATTGGCTACTGACAGACATCCTAAGGACATTATAGTACAGTACTGCTGCTAGCACGTAATGCTCTTGTCGACTACAGCAAAGATATTGGCCAATATTTGTGGACATTCTGACACACTCTGTACAGTCCAGAGGTATACGCAGAACCCCTTAGTGCACAACATGTGGACCAAGCCTGACAATATGGATGTTAACAGCCATGTAAATGGGTATAACACAACTACTGGTATACATTTGCCCCCATAGGTTATGCATTCACACACCCCTGTCTGTCCTGACATAATAACTGCTGGTACAGGGGTTCCATGGCCTCATACTACCCATTAGATATTGACATACATCTGTACAGCATCCCACTGCTCTGTCTGAAATACATGACTGTTAAGGGAAGCCCGGCAGCAGTACATCTGGCAAGTATCTGGACATGACATCTCACTGGGTAAGTACACTAAGCTGCTAGGCATGTAACAAAGCACTATGCAGTCTACAGGCAGACTGGCTCAACACTGGTCTACATCTCCTATGGGGGAATGCACATGTACCTGCATATATAGCAGGCTCTATAAGCATGTCACAGCACAGGATAAGATACACCTGTGTGAAAGTGCATAACCACAACCAATGTGAACACAGCCACAGCCACATATGGTAAGCTAGCATAATATTCAGTATATGGACTATCTGTTCAACACCATCCTCATATGTGCCACTCACACACTAATCCTACATATACTGGGCTGCTACACAGTGTGGTCTGATGCCTGTCTGTGGTATGGAACATGTGTATGTATGGCCCTACAAACATGTAAGCTAATACGGTAACATACAGTGGAGCAGCATGTAACATCAGATAGGATAGGACCTAGAACAATGACATCTACCACAGTCTGTACACAGGCCAAAGTACATATTAACAATACACACACTGTCGACATACACCATAAGTACACAGACTGTACAAACAACCACAGAATGTCCAGGTTATATCATCAAATATAACCCCTACTGTACGTAACATGTGTAGCAGTCTATCCCACTGGCTTGTTATCAGATATGATGACACTAATTATGGTGTACAGCACATATGCACCTCGTAATACATGACATATGTACAAAGGTTGACAGAGCTGTGGCTGGAAGCACATACACAGACCCAATATTGACATGTTGCTGTGATAAACTCATACATTTACTGTTGTAACAGGGTTTGTTGCAACATATGTACTATGAAGGATGTTCATAGGTTCATAGGTTCATAGGTTGGTACTAGGCTATCAAGCCTAGCCATAACAATTCCCTGGCTATTTCTTCCCACATTATTTACTTTCCTGGACCCCTGTCTAGCAGGGTGACTGACGTGATCCCTGGGGTGAATTTCCTTTCTCCCATCCAATCGTCAAGGTTCCTCTTGAAGAGGTCCAAAGAGGCATTCTGCTTGACATGTATGGGCAATCTATTCCAGAGTCTGGGGAGTCTCTGGGTCAGGAACCTATCCTTCCAGCATGTTTTGTTTATTGTGATGACAAGGTTTAGATCCCTGGAGCGTGTAGCTCTGAGGGATTGGGATTTCTTTAAGTGTAGCATGTCCAACAGCTCTGGGTTTGACATGGCCTTGTATGTTAAGCAGAGATCGCCTCTGAGTAGGCGATATGCGACAGAGTATAGCTGGAGTTTTTTAAGGCGGTCAGCGTAGGGCATCTGCTTTAGGCCTGTGATTCTTTTAGTGAAGTATTTCTGAGGCCTTTCCAGTTGTTGCAGATGTCTTGAGAGGTACATACCAAATGGGGTGTTGTATTCTATAATGGGTCTAATGAGGGATGAGTACAGTGGGACAATGACCTCATTTTTTCTGGATGAAAAGCCCTTTGTGATGAGGTGTGCCACATAGAAGGATTTCCTGACTGTTGTGGCGATGTGGTTATCGAAGGTGAGACCACTGTCCACCTGTGTCCCTAAGTCTCTTATCACACTTTCTGTGTTTAGTGTACTGCCACCTATATGGTAATTCATGGATACATGTTTTTTCCCAAAGGGGAAAACAATACATTTCATGGCATTGAGCTTGAGCCCATGGCTCTGGCACCAAGCATCTGTTTCTGTAAGGCCCTTTTGTAGAGTATCCACATCATTTGGGGATTCAATAATGGCTCCCAGTTTGCAGTCATCTGCAAACTTTGTTAGCCAGAGTCCCTTAGTGTTGACCTGTACTTCAGAGAAGTAGATGCCAAACAAGAGCGGCCCCAGGACTGAACCCTGAGGTACTCCACTTGTTACTTGTCTGGAGCTGGATTTGGAGTCGGCTACTTTTACAGTGTGGGTTCTATCAGTAAGCCATTTAGCAACCCATTGGGTGACATAGGGATTAATGCCCAACTTAGTAAGTTTATCTATGATTCCAGAGGGGGGATGGTGTCAAAGGCCTTGGCAAGGTCTAGATAGGCTGTGTGGACCACCTTACCCTTGTCCATGGCTCTGGAGACTGATTCAAAGAAGTCAATCAGGTTCAGGAGACAAGATCGGCCCTTCACAAACCCAAACTGGGTAGGGTCCAGTGTTTGAAGGTTGCCAATGTCTTTGTTTATAAGTTCCATGATAATACGCTCCATGGCCTTGCAGATAAGGCTTGTCAGACTGATGGGACGGTAGTTTCTGGGATCCAAGGTGGATCCCCTTGTGGATTGGGATAACTGTAGCTCTGTGCCACTCAGTGGGCACGAAACCTGAGGTGAGGCTATGATTAAACATGACACTTAGGTGAGGTGCCAGTTCATATTGTAGTTCATGTAGTACACAGCCCGGGATGTCATCTGGTCCAATGGATGCTGTATTCTTGGCTTTAGAGAGTGCATTTTGTACCTGTGTGGCCGTTATTACTGGAATTTGGCAATCTTCTGGTATTGAGATGGGCCATTTAGGGGGTGAGAGAGGGGTGAAGTTGGCACTGAATCGATCTGCCAGGATACTGGCAATATCCTTCGGATCAGTATATTTAATGCCATTCTGTTTTAGCTCAGAGCAGATCTGAGCATTGCCATTTAGATTCTTGACATAGTTATAGAATGCTTTGTGGTTGTCTTTGGAATCTTTGGCAATTTTATTTTCGTAACTAGCTTTGGAGGATTTTATGAGGCATCTCAGTTTCTTGCTGAGGCTAGTAAGGGAGTTTTTTGCATCCTGGGATTTTCCTCTTTTCTGC
The DNA here is from genome assembly GCF_019279795.1 of Protopterus annectens. Taxonomy (NCBI): domain Eukaryota; kingdom Metazoa; phylum Chordata; order Ceratodontiformes; family Protopteridae; genus Protopterus; species Protopterus annectens. The sequence goes on along the minus strand of NC_056726.1, from coordinate 636,356,357 downwards.
AAAAGTTTCTTCCTTTTGTTGTAAAGTTTGTTTATGGCAGGGGACCACCAGATTGGCTTCCTTTTTTTGGATGAGAGCATTTTGGTTCTATTTGGGATGACACGATTCATGCATGAGTGGATGTGCTCGTACAGTGCCTTAGTGTAGGATTCAGCAGTTGAACTTTCAGTTACCGTCTGCATGGGTGTCATGAAGTTTGTCACTTCTGACTTGAGTAGCATGAAGTTGGCTTTGGAGAAGTTTTTATGGTGGTTTCTTTACTGGGGGGGGGGGGTGTGGATGTTAAGAGTGATTAGCTTATGGTCAGACCTGGCTAACGAGGGGTGACCATAGGTATGGAGCATTGATTTCCCATGTTGGTAATGACCAGGTCTAGGATATTGGAGCCCCTGGTGGGACTATGGATTAGTTGATCCAGGGCGTTGGAATTTATGAATTCCAAGAACCGTTGCAAAGGTGTTGGGACATGAGTAGTTTTCCCAGTTAATGGCAGGGTAGTTAAAATCACCCAGTATTAGGGTGTTTGGTTATATCTTAATATTTTCCAGTATGTTTAGAAAGGTGTAGTGTGAATCGTGGTGCATGGAGAGGATCTGTAGCAAGCTAAAATTTGGATTGCAGTCTTACGTAGTGTTAGTTCCACCTGGAGAATTTGAAATACATTGTGTTGGCCAACTGGCCTGGTGGTGTCAATATCCGTGGTGAATATGGATACTGGTCCACCTTTAGTGTTTTGGTCCTGGTTTGATGGCGAAAAGTGTGGTAAGAGTTGTAGCCTGGTATTGCAGGGGTGCTCTCTGGAGCCTTGAACCAGGTCTCAGTTACTGCACAGATATCGATGTTCTCCATTTTAGGAGTGCCTCGAGAGAGTGCATTTTGAGGTTTAGACTTCTAGCATTGAGTAGCATTACCTTCAGATTTTGCATGCTTGTACCTGTTACGGTGGTGGTTTTGTCCTTTGAAGTTTGCCTAAAAAGGCACTATAGGGTGGCAAGAGCCTTAGCCAGTAACCTGAATCCCAGGGGCAACAGGTGCAGACCATCTCTGGCAAAGCATCGTGGTCTGTCAATCATGTCATCCCAGGCTGACAGATACTGGATCCCCTTTGAATGACACCATAAGCTTAGCCAATTGTTGAAGTCAATCATTTTATCCTTATATTGTGGTATCATTCTGGGCAAAGGCAGGATGCTACTCAGGGCTAGGGTCATACCTGCCTGGGCCACATGATCCGAGAGCTCTTCCATGTCTCTTTTCATGTAGTCCAGGGAGGTTCGTCTCAAGTCATTCACTCCAACATGGACAATGACAGAGTCATATTTGTACTTGTTGTGGAGTGACTTGAGTGCATGTGTTATGTGGCGGATCCTGGCACCCGACAGGCAGCTGACTGTAATTTTCTCCTTATTCAACCTGGTGAGAGGGACATCAGTGTGCCGGACTATAGAGTCACCTATGACTAAAGTGTTAGGTACATTGTCTTGCCTTAGGGGCTGTTGCTGGGTGGCACACTGGTGTTGTGAACTATGTGACACATTGGTTGTGATTGGTGTTTGTTTGCGTTTCAGCTTCAGAGGTCTTTGTTTCTTGGGCAGGTTACAGTTAAGGGCCTCTGTAACCTGTGAAGTCAGTAACTGTCATGGCTTTCACCATCTACAGACTGCAATCCTCACACTACCTTTTGCAGTTCACAGATAGATGCTCTGTGGGTAACACATGAAACCAAAGGTACCACACACTGCCCAGTCTGCAGGTAACCCTAGTGAAGGGGATTCCTCATAAACATATAACTGACATGGCAGGTAATAAAACATGCAGGACAGCCATATCCACACACACACACACACTGTTAAACCAACATTACTCAAAATGCAGTATAGCAGCACTTACAGTTTGTAGTCAGGTCAGGCACACCCCCTCCTGTGTGTTGCCCTGTTTCCACAGTGTATGTTGTTAGAGGTAAATCCCCAATCCATCTGAGATGCTGTTTGCCAAACAACAGATCAAGTTCCTGCTCACAGTGAATGAAAAGGCCCAACACCAACATGATGTTCCTAGATATTAGAGTGTGTTTCCATGCAATTGGCTATGGGAATGTTACCACAGCTGTTCCACATGCAATCAGCTAAGGAAGGGCTGCAATTCATGCAGAGGTCATCAGCTGATCATGAGCATCACTTAAAATATCCATGCTGCTGCCTAAGCAAAGCAGGTGTAGGTATCCACATCCACCAGAGAGGGAGGGAGAGAGGCAGGCAGAGGCAAAGACAAGTCAGGGAGGGGTGGGAGAGTAAAACTTAAGCATGTTTGTGTCACACACCTACCAGCACAGGGTATCAAACCCTTGACAACTATGTAGTGCTATCACATTTCTATGCAATTAATGGATGTGCCACATAGGTTACATGTTGTGGAACCCTCAGAACGTATATGTGATGGTGAGTGACACCTGCAACAGGGATATGGTAGCTATATGGTAGATGTAGTACATGTGCCTGTCCACATGAACAGGTGCCAGCGTCAACACAGCCACATTCTCACAGGGATGCACACACACTGACACACTTGGCAGGCCAGGAATACAACCCATCACTAGTGAGATTGCCACAAGACATTACTGTGCAGGTATCACATGCACCACAGGAGTCATACAGATATTATATGGGCAAAGGGTATGGGGAGGTGTCTGACATCAGACAGCATGCTTCAGTATGCCAATGGGGGTTGTAGTGAGTGTGAATGTGAACATACGCATCAGACAACACACACACACACACACACACACACACACACACACACACACACACACACACACACACACACAGGGTGCCAGTACTGACATGCATAGGTGCAGTGATTCATGGGTGTGTAGTGGTCAACTGTGCCAGACGGTTATATAAAGTTAGGTGATGGGTACACCTTGGCATCAGGATACATGACAGTGGTCTACATTGTGGCTTAGAGGTGTAGTTTCTGGGTTTGCCCACACAGGTTGGTACTGTATTCACCATCCAGTCACCTGGGTGACTATTGCGTGTGGCCAATGCTGTGCATTGCTTGCCATATATGTGTTCCTTAGTCCATGACATGGACAGTGTCTGTGATGTGCACACCTCCCACATGCATGTACAGTGACATGTGGAACTGTACCTGGGGTGTCTGGCCCATGTTGCGTACACAGATTATCATCAGATGTGCCAGTCCTGGCCTCATGTAGCAAGAACTGGTAATGGACAGCAGGTTTACCCTGCATCTACATTGATAGCATGCTAACGGCATTCCCTGGCATCAGTGGCATCTGTCCATACAGGGCATGTTTTCAGACATGGTATGTCCTTTGTGGGTCACATTTGATGGCACCACAGGTGTTGCAAGTGTCCAGTGGGGAACATGGGGAAGGTGCACTGTCTGCATGTACATGCCTATTGGACAGATGGACAGGGTGCCATGCCTTCAATAGGCCACTGCAATCACTCCATAGTTACTATCAGTGGGCAATATGCAGTGCACTACCAACATAGCAGCTGTTGCCTAGGCAAGTGTGTGTGTGTGTGTGTGTGTGTGTGTGTGTGTGTGTGTGTGTGTGTGTGTGTGTATGATACATGGGTTGAGGGTGTTCTTTGGCTAATACCAGGGTTGCTAACTTTGCCTGGACTTGATGTCCATGTATGGGCATGGATCTGCACCTCAGCCTCTCGGCTATTTCACATCTGTTATCCCTGTATGATGGACATTGTGATATATACTAGGGCCACCATATAAGAAATTTGCAAATCCAGCTCCATATTGGGCCCAGCTGTTACACACTCAAACCACCTCCATGGAGGATATGAGTTACAAACACAAACACACATACACACACACACACACACACACACACGCACACACACACACACACACACACACACACACACACACACACACACACACACACACACACACACACACACACACGTCATATCTGGGATTAGAATGCCTACCTAACTAGTTTATTACACTACAGCAGTATGCAGTTATAGTACACGCCACAGAGATTACAGGAGTACTCCTTCCCCAAAGGTGTATTTCACACTGGAGGACATCAGCAGGATTGCCAAAGTAGGGCATTTGAATTGTAGTGAGTGTGGCTAGGCTAAAATGCACTGGTCCCTACACAAACATTGAAACACCACAAAACATCCACAACTGACATGTGGGTGTAGAACCTCTAACAGAGGTCTATATCACACTACAGCACAATGGTGTTATAGGATGCACCACGGAGATCACTGGAGAAGTCCTTCCCCAAAGGTGTATTTCACATTGGATGACATCAGCAGGATTGTCAAAGTAGGGCATTTGAATTGTACTGAGTGTGGCTAGGCTAAAATGCATGGCTCCCTACACAGACACTGAAACACACACAAAACATCCACAACCGACATGTGCGGGTATAGAACCCCTAACAGAGGTCAATATCACACTACAGCATGAAGCTGTTATAGGATGCACCACAGGGATTACTGGAGAACTCCTTCCCCAAAGGTGTATTTCACAGTGAATGACATCAGCAGGATTGCCAAAGTAGGGCATTTGAAATGTACTGTGTGTGACTAGCCAAAAATGCATTGCTCTCTACACAGACACTGAAACAGACACAACATCCAGAACTGCCATGGGTGGGAATAGAACCCTACCAGAGTTCTCTATCACACTACAGCAGTATGCAGTTATGGCAAGCGCTATAGGGATTACTGAACTACATACTTCCCAGAGGTGTATTTCTAGGTGGATGACATCAGAAGCCTTATCAAAGTAGAGCATTCAAATTGTATGTAGTGTGACTACTCTAAAATTATTGCTGTCTCTACACAGACAGATTCAGACAGACACACACACACATGCCATGTCTGGGATTAGAACTCCTACCTAATTTATCATACTACAGCAGTACACAGTCATAGGATGCACTACGGAGATTACTAGGCTACAAACTTCCCAGAGGTGTATTTCTAGGTGGATGACATCAGCAGCCTTGCCAAAGTAGAGCATTTGAATTGTATGAAGTGTGACTATCCTAAAAAGCATTGCTCTCTAACAGACAGAATCAGACACACACACACACACACTTGCCAAGTCTGGGATTAGAACTCCTACCTAACTAATTTATCATACTACAGCAGTACGCAGTTATGGCATGCACTACGGAGATTACTGGTCTACAACCTTCCCAAAGATGTATTTCTATGTGGATGACATCAGCAGCCTTACCAAAGTAGAGCATTTCAATTGTAGGGAGTGTGACTACCCTAAAAATCATTGCTTTCTACACAGAAAGACACACACAGTTGCCATGTCTGGAATTAGAACTCCTACCTATTTATCACACTACAGCAGTACGCAGTTATGGCATGCGCTACAGAGATTACTGGGGTACAACCTTCCCAGAAATGTATTTCTAGGTGGATGACATCAGCAGCCTTACCAAAGTAGAGCATTTCAATTGTAGGGAGTGTGACTACCCTAAAAAGCATTGCTCTCTACACAGACAGACATGCACACAAACACACACACACACACACACACACACACACACACACACACACACACACACACACACACACACACACACACTTGCCATGTCTGGAATTTGAACTCCTACCTAACTAGTTTATCACACTACAGCAGGACACAACAAGGAATCCACAACAGACGGAAAGAACACCCCACTGCTCACTTAACGGCAATTTATATTGAAACAAAAACAAAATACGCGCGTTTTTGTATCAGGATCAGGAAGCTTCATCAGAGATGTAAAATAAGACAGCGCCAGAATAAATAAAAAATAACAAAATACTTAGCAACGTACTACATACTTCACAAATATTTACATTTTGACATTTTTTGCTAACAAAAAAAACAAAAAAAAATAAAATAAAAAAAAAGTAAATAAATAAGTGTATACATAGTGTATATGTTAATAAAAAAAAACAAAAAACAATATTATAGCGTATTATCGTGAAAACACTGAGGTAAAAGGATAAAATAATAATAATAATAAAGTAATTTTTGTATTTTGTTAAAATCAATAATAAAATATGTCAGAACAAGATAAACAAACAACATCTAAGCAATAGATCAAATAAAATAATGAAATAGATGAAATGATACAGCAGGACACAGTTATGGGATGCGCCACAGAGATTACTGGGCTACAATTCTCCCAAAGGTATATTTCACAGTGGATGACCTCAGCAGACTTGTCAAAGTAGGGCTATGGGGAGGGCAGTGTGTGTGCATGGACCATAACCCATTCATCTAGAGATTGAGACACCACATGCAAGCACACACAGGATCATATTTCACAGGTACATGTATACAGCTTCTAGATGACTACTTCCTTGTACAGTCATTTTGCACAGTTAGCACGTGCACCACACAGTCTGCAATGCTGATAGATACTGGTGGCTAGTATCTGCAGTGAGTGACATCTGAACCTCATGTGGTTGGGGCCCTTTGGCTGTGTGTTGGGTGGGACAGGCCTGGATGGTTCCTTGTCACAGTCACCCTCTTCCACACATCTATGTACTATTATAGTGTGTTGTCCTTACGTATATGTCTGTATTCCTATCCACTGTGTGCAAGGCATGAGTGGTGCATATTGACAAGTGTCTGCACTAACAACTGCAACTACCAGATATGTCTGGTCCACTGGTGTTTGCAGACATGGCCTTCATGTGTTTAAGTGTGTGAGCATGCCCAGTATGACCTTTTAGTATGTTGTTGACTGACATTGCCTTCATTTCTCTAAGTGTGTGATCATGCCCAGTATGCCCATTTGTATTTAATGTGTGGATCGAGTCCAGGTAGATTGTACTGCAGTGCTGACCTTTGTGCTGTACACCTACAGGTAGCATGCTGTTTCTGCAGGGTATCCGTCGAGCATTTGGCATTGACTGTTACTACATTTCTGCGTAGGATGGGGGGGCTCACATGACTATTTCTACATTTCTACACAGGATTGGGGGGGCACACCTGACTGTTACTACACTTCTAAGTAGGATGGGGGGCACACCTGACAATTTCTACGTTTCTACACAGGCTTGGGGGGACGCACCTGACTGTTATTACATTACTACGTAGGATGGGGGCACACCTGACACTTGTACACATTTGCTATGACTGTACTGGTATGTCAGGTACTCTATTTCATTCTGTATTCTTAGCTATCATGCTGACTAGAAGCATACCAGTGTACTACAGATCTTAGCTTTGTTTGCCCTACATATCAGTGTTTGACTTCCTACCCTTCAGAACTAACATCCCACTGCATGACCGGCTGTAGTCTGTCTCTGTAGACCTGGGGGGAGGTTAACCACACAGCCATCATTCAGGGGCTATAGCACAGGTTCTGTTTGGGTTTGTCTACCCCTGTCCTGCTGGCTGACACTGTTGTTGGGTACGTGAACCACCCTGACAGGCATGTGTGAGTCATATGGACACGCATGTCACCCAGCACATTTCCTGCAGTGGGTTTTGTCACCCTGTGTAGTACTGGCTACTAAGGTGACTCCAGTATGTGTTACAGATGTCATGGTGCCACCATGGGTGTCTACTTTCTGCTGCCATAAGATTCAGCCACCCAATTCCCTTGCATGCTCACATCCATACCATAGATACAGGTAACAACACATTCTACTCCTTTTGGCAATTGGTAGGTTGAATGACTTACCTTGAGGGTGTGCCAGAATTGCGGATGGTGCTGGAGGGTTGCCTATGCTGGATGCACATAGTACACTCCCTATACATGGTTAAGCACAGGTAGTGTCATGTTTGGTATCCCTTTTACTGTATGTATGAGTCAGAGAGAGCTGTCATTCCCTGGATCCCTACTGTGTCAGTGTATGTGCTATGCATTGTCTCTTTGCCGCAGCCTCGACATACTGGGCATGCCTCCATCTGCCTACTGGGGCAGGCCCAGGTTATTCCCCCTCTGAGTCACTCTGTGCCTGTGCAGGCCTTGGCATTGGTGGGGGGCTATGTGGCCCTGCCCCATGCTGTTCCTGCTGCAGCTGTTTCCACAGGATCATGTTGTGTAGCATGGCACATACCATAACAATTTGGGCACATGTAGCTGGTGATTACTGCAAGGCTCCACCGGATGTGTCCAGACACCAGAACCATGACCTGAGCATCCCAAACACATGCTCTATTATAAGTCTGGTCTGTGCGTGTGCCTCATTATGGCATTCTTGTTCAGGTGTGTGTGCATGTCTGATGGGTGTCGCCAGCCATGGCTCCAGTGTGTAACCAGTATCTCCGACTAGGTGACCATAGGGGATGTCGCCATTGGCAAATCTCTGGTACAGCTGTGTCAGATGCCATATGTGGGAATCATGATAGCTTCCAGGGCAGCCATCACACACATTCATTATAATACTCTGGGCATCACAGCCAACCTGGCAGTTGATAGAGGGGATGCCCCTGCGGTTGATGTAGGCCCTACCCTGATCACAGAGTGGTGCTTTGATGCTTATGTGCATGCAGTCTATAGCATCCACTACCACAGGGTATTCTGCTATTTGGTGGAAGAGATGCATATTGCTGGTCAACACCTCACGGGTGTTGGGTAAATATACGTGCTCACTGGCATGTGCTGACATGGTATCCAGGAACTGGTGGAATACTCTGGATGCTGATGTCTGTGAGATCCTCATGATATCCCCAGTTGAGCTTTGGGAGGTACCTGTGGGTAGTATTCCTAGGCCTACACATACCTTGGTATCCACTGGGATGGGTTCACCTCGATCAGTTTGGTGTATCAGGTGTGGTCGGCACAGCTCAACAATTTGCTGTAGGAGGTCTCTGTCCACCCTATAGCGCTCCACTATCTCCAGCTCATGTAGCCCCTGGTAGGTTACCCTGGGTCTGTACACTCTTCTCCGTCTCCTCACTGTGGGTTGATCAGCAGCATTCACATCTTCACCACTCTCAGCCTCTTGCACACATTGTTCTATGTTGCCTGCTGCAGCCCCTCTCATTTTGTAGGTTTGTTTGTTAAAATTTCCCCGCTTGTATACACCGGTGGTGTAGAGTGTGGGAAGAACCAGAGGGAAAGGTGTTTGCATGGTTTATAGTAGTGTTCTGGGCTGGGCTGGTCTGCTGCCTGTGTAATTGGCTGATTCTGATACATTTCACCTGCCAGCTATGCTAGTTCACCTTGATTACTTTCCTACTGCTAATTTCCCTTCCCATTGCCTTCCTGTTTAAGCCCTGGGGCGTCAGGCAAACGGAATGCTCAAATGTGCACAGTGCTGCTATTTCCTGGTTTAACTTTCTTTTTCTTCTTTTACTACTCAGTGTGTGGCGCACACACCCACTTAGGCAATGTAAAGAGTGCTAGGCAGATTCAGACACACCCCCTAGCTTAGCTGTGCTAAGTTAGAAGCAAACCCGAGCCACAGGGCTCCAATCCACTTACAGTATGCCTGACCCTCCCCATGATGTCACCTAACTCCTAGGCTTGCACCAAGCTATTCCTACTCTTACACTGTTGGGACCTGACTAGCATGCTGGGGAAAACTGGGATTCACTATCATTCCCCTCATTTGCATAGGATTGCCTGCTAATGCATAGTTGCATGTCTCACACTGAGCCTCCCCCCTTAGCAACCACTACTCACTGGCCATGTTGTCTTCTGCCTGCCATTGACTTGCATGGCAGAATTGTGATGTTAGTTAGAATGCTTGATTTAGGTTTATTTTGTTATTTTCCCCCGATCCCGTTTGCATGCCGCTTGAACAGCCGAGATTGACTAAAAAAAAATAAAAGTTGATTTTTTTTTTTTTTTTTTTAGCATGTTTGCAATGCCAGTGGCCTTATACGTGGCCATTGGCATGCTTCCTACATGATATGCAACCTTTATGTGGAGCTATCACAGCTCTGTTTTGGATTTTGCAGAAATGTACTCGGTTACTAACAGAGTACATTTCTGCAGATTGCACTAGTCCTGCACACCCGGTTGCAAGCTTCCTGGATTGCAAATTCACTGCACTTGCATGGATTTCTCCTGTAAATGGGGTGATTTGTATACAGGGACTTAGTCCATGCAGGACTAAAGCAGGAGCACTCGTGCATGCCCCTGCAGGCTGTTCCTGGATCGCACGGCAGACATATTGCCTGCTTGAGTTCCTGCACTGATCTTGCACGCCGTGCAAGGCATAGAGAATCCGGGGGATAGATATATACAAAGAGAGATAGGAGGCATCCCTTACATTGATTGAGCAAAATTTGGTCAACAAAACAGCCGATCCACAGTTGTGCTACATTAACAGGGTTGGAAAATATGCCCTTTCACAAGATATTTTGTGATCTCTGAGTTGGAATATTTAATTAGCAGAGAGTGTGTTTAGCAGTTGTATGCTCTTAGTTTTTTTATTACTAGCATTTATTGACATTTGGATGTTTAGACATTTTTAAATACATCCATATGTACACAGTCACACACACATACATAATGTATACATGTGTGTATATGGATAGATAGAAACTATAAATACATTAGCCAAAACTAGAATTTTCCTTAAATAATAGATACCCATGGAATATAAGCAAATGACCCCTTAAAAAATCAAGTGTTTCAGTTATATAAATTCTAAATGTCCATAATGTTTTACTTTTTAAGTCTTTATTGACACCTTCTGGCCAATCTTACTAACTGTAGAAATACACATTTTAGCATTGTTATAACCTTTCCAGTATAGCATAAATAAATAGTTTTGTTATAGTTTAGAAACTGAGGGTCTTTAAACCTGCTGATGTCAAGAACCATTAAGGTGTCTGCAAAATATCCCAACTAACATCCAAACCAAAGAGCAAAAAGGTCACACAGACAAACCAGTTAGTAAAAGCTACAAGAAAAACAGCCAAGATCTGCTAAACCTCATGTAGTAGAGGCTTATGGGATATATGCAAATGATCTCTTAATTCCTTAAGAATATCAAGTGTTTCAGGTATATGGCTTCTGAATGTCCA
>NC_056726.1:636340344-636342844 GCF_019279795.1 Protopterus annectens | reverse complement strand
CAAACTTCATGACACCCATGCAGACGGGATCTGATAGTTCGACTGCAGAATCCTACACTAAGGCACTGTATGAGCACATCCACTTGTGCATGAATCATGCCATCCCAAATAGAACCAAGATGCTCTTCTCCAAAAAAAAGGAAGCTAATCTGGTGGCTCCCTGCTATAAACAAACCATACAACAGAAAGAAGAAACTGTTGCAGAAAAAAGGAAAATTCCAGGATGCAAAAAACTCCCTCACCAGCCTCAGTAAGAAGCTGAGATCCCTCATAAAATCCTCAAAAGCTAGTTACAAAAATAAAATTGCCAAAGACAACCACAAGGCATTCTATAGTTATGTCAAGAATCTAAATGGCAATGCTCAGATCTGCTCTGAGCTACAGCAGAATGGTATTAAATATACTGATCCCAAGGATATTGCCAATATTCTGGCAGATTGATTTAGTGCCAACGTCACCCCCCCCTCTCACCCCCTAAAGGGCCCATCTCAATACCAAAAGATTGCCAAATTCCAGTAATCACGACCACACAGGTAGAAACCGCACTCTCCAAAGCTAAGAATGCAGCATCCTTGGGACCAGATGACATCCCAGACTGTGTACTACATGAACTACAAGATGAATTGGCACTTCACCTAAGTGTCATGTTTAATCATAGCCTCACCTCAGGCTTCGTGCCCACTGAGTGGCACACAGCTACAGTTATCCCACTCCACAAGGGGGGATCCACCTTGGATCCCAGGAACTACCGTCCCATCAGTCTGACAAGCCTGATCTGCAAGGGCCTGGAAAGCATTATCATGGAACTTATAAACAAAGACATTGGCAACCTTCAAACACTGGACCCCACCAACTTTGGGTTTGTGAAGGGCCAATCTTGTCTCCTGAATCTGATTGACTTCTTTGAATCAGTCTCCAGAGCTGTGGACGAGGGTAAGGTGGTCCACACAGCCTATTTGGACCTTGCCAAGGCCTTCAACACCATCCCCCACTCTGGAATCATAGATAAACTTACTAAGCTGGGCATAAATCCCTATGTCACTCGATGGGTTGCCAACTGGCTTACTGACAGAACCCAGACTGTAAAAGTGGCCGACTCCAAATCCAGCTCCAGACAAGTGACAAGTGGAGTACCTCAGGGTTCAGTCCTGGGACCACTCTTGTTTGGCATCTACTTCTCTGAAGTACAGGCCAACACTAAAGGACTCTGGCTAACAAAGTTTGCAGATGACTGCAAACTGGGAGCCATTACTGAATCCCCACATGATGTGGATATTCTACAAAAGGGCCTTACAGAAACAGATGCCTGGTGCCAGAGCCATGGGCTCAAGCTTAATGCCAAGAAATGTATAGTTATTCCCTTTGGAAAAAAAACATGTACCCATGAATTACCACATAGGTGGCAGTACACTAAACATTGAAAGTGTGATGAGAGACTTAGGGACACAGGTGGACAGTGGTCTCACTTTCGATAACCACATTGCCACAACAGTCAAGAAATCCTTCTATGTGGCACACCTCATCACTAAGGGCTTTTCATCCAGAAAAAAGGAGATCATTGTCCCACTGTACTCATCCCTCATTAGACCCATTATAGAGTATAATGCCCCGTTTGGTATGTACCTCACAAGACATCTGCAACAGCTGGAAAGGCCACAGAAATACCTCACTAAAAGAATCACAGGCCTAAAGCAGATGCCATATGCTGACCGTCTAAAACAACTCCAGCTATACTCTGTGGCATATTGTCTACTCAGAGGCGATCTCTGCTTAACATACAAGGCCATATCAAACCCTGAGCTATTGGACATGCTCCACTTAAAGAAATCCCAATCCTTCAGAGCCACACGCTCCAGGGATCTAAACCTTGTCATCACAATGAACAAAACATGCTGGAGGGATAGGTTCCTGACCCAGAGACTCCCCATACTCTGGAATAGACTGCCCATACATGTCAAGCAGAGCGCCTCCTTGGCCCTCTTCAAAAGAAACCTTGATGATTGGATGGGAGATAGGAAATTCACCCCGGGGATCATATCAGTCGCCCTGCTAAACAGGGGTCCAGAGAAGTAAATATTGTGGGAAGAAATATCCAGGGAATTGTTATGGCTAGGCCTGTATAGGCCCTAGGGCCAATAGCCTAGTACCAACCTATGAACCTATGAACCTATGAACCAATATACCATGACAGAGATGGAACCCATTCTTAAGTTAAGGCACAATTAGAGTTCATGAAATAAGTATTGTTTCAGTCTTTGATGTTAGCTAGGAGAATGCTCTTCTGAGCACCCACAGTGTGCCCATAATTACTTCCTTCTTTAATTCATACGGGGTTACATATATTGGTAGCATATTTATGTATGACTGTAAATTATTTTTTATTAGTCTTGTCACTCCTACTACTATTGGAACTGTCTGGATATCTTTATCCCACGTTGTTATCTTTTCTACTTGCAAATCCTGATATTTTATGTCGCTCTAGCTTTGGGAAGTGCATGAT
>NC_056726.1:636122844-636335344 GCF_019279795.1 Protopterus annectens | reverse complement strand
ACAGGATATTGTTGTCTATGAGGTATTTTAGAACCTGGGTATGAATGTATTATTCTAAGATTTTAGCCAGGAGAGAGTATTGCAATGGGCCTGTAGTTATTGTGTTCAGTGGAGGTTCCCCCTTTGTGAATGGGAGTAACATGGGATATTTTCCAGAGTTTGGGAACATAGTTTTCAGCAATAGATCTGTTTATGAGAGTGGAGATTGGGATTGCAATAGCATCTGCCGTGAGTCTTAAGAAGTAGTTAGGGAGTAGGTCAGCTGCGTTTGATGAGGTTTTTAGTTTGGAGAGCATGCTTTTGATAGACTGGTGGGAACTGTTTTGAGGGGACAGCATGTATTAGTATTGTTTGTAGTGGGAGGGAAAGTGAAGTTGGAGTTGTCCTGTGATACTAGGAAGAGTATTGAGTTCACAAAGTGGGAGTTGAATTGTGTTTCAGTAGGAACTTTAGTGGCTGGGGTGGTTGGATTGGGGGTAGCTGTTTGTGTGGGTTTTAGCAACTGGTTTACACTTTTCCAAAATTTTTGGGGATTGTGCTGGTATTTAGTTTGCAAGGTGGTATAATAAGATTTTTTTGTCCTACCTAATGCATTTTTGCACGGTTGTGCAGCTCTCGATAATTAGTTTGGCTTTGTATGTCCTTGCTTCTTTGATAGTAGAACCAGGCAGTGTCTTTGGACTTGAGGATTTGTTTGGTTTCTTTGCTGAGCCAGGGGTTTTGAGCACTTCTAACCTTGATCTTGCACAGTGGAGCAACAGTGTCTAGCTGTTGTAGAAATGTTTTGTTGAAGAAGGCTACAGCCTGGTCAAGTGGGAGGGTTTTTAGTGGGGTCTAGTCACAGTTACAGAGTAAAGTTTTGAGCACCCTGTGAGAGAAATGTTTTGTGCTCCTTGTGGATCTATAGGTAGTGGTTTTGCATTGGTTTATTTTGATACTTATAAGGTATATTAGGTTCTGGTTGCTTAAACTATCTGGGAGACTGCCTATGTGTGGATACAATGTGGGGTTGTTAGTTAGGGCCTAGTCTAAGATAGATTCCCTTTTAGAGTTTTTATCATGTCTAGTGGGAATTTGGATTAACTACGGCGATTTGTTAGATTACTTGGTGCTTCTGGTATACAAGTGAACCAGTCTAGGCTGAAATCCCCCAGAATGAGGGTTTCTTGTGAGCATGTGGTAGAGCACCAGGATAAGAAGTCTTCAAGGTTAGCAGGTGAATTACCAGGTGGGATATAGATGGCAATGATGGTGATGGATTTTTTTGAGTTTAGTTGGAGTTTTAAAATAACTATGTCCCAATTATTGGGAGAAGGGTAGGAGTTGGGAATGTTCAGTAAAGTTAAGTTAGACTTATTCAGTATGGCAGTTCCACCTTCTTTACAAAGGGGTCTAGTTAGCTTAATGATGTTACAGGGGGCTGGGAGAACCTCCGATTCAGGTATGTTTTTTTATTTAGCTAGGTTTCTGTTATAGCATCTATGTCTGGAGAGTACTGTGCTATTGTGACCTGGAGTTCAGGTATTATATTTTTGATATTTCGAATATTCATGTTTAATATTAAGAGATGGTTATTTTTACCATTGTTGGTCATTTGCCCGGGGATGAAGGTAATGGGGCAGTATGTTCTTATCATTGTGCTGAAGTGGTTTGTGTTGGACAGGATGGATTTGGGTCTGGGTTGGGGTGGATGTCCCCACTCATGGTGAGACTGGTATTGAGACTGTAGAACAGATGCTTGAGTTTGAGATAAGCATGAGAAGGGGTTGTGTTTTTTTAGAGTAGGAATGAATGCTTATGTGTTTTGTTTTGAATTGGTCAGTTGTGTTGTTTTTGAAAAGTTGTGGACAGATATTATTGTAATGTGAAGTGTCTGCATGTGGGAGTGCACAGTATTGTGTTGGGCTACTAAGTTTAGTGATGTTGATAGACTGATAACTTGTGAAGTTATATAGAGTTATGAGAATGCAGAGTAGACTTAGTTGCATGACTGCCATGGTTATGTTAGGAAGAGGTAGTTCTAGGTGGAGGTGTGGCTAGGGATGTACTATATGTGAATCAGTGAGTAGTGTGGAGTGATGTAATAATGACTTGAGAGAGTTTGAGTAGTGGAGAAACTGTGGGGTGGAGCAGTGGGTATGGAGTAATGTGACTCAAGTTGGGCAGATACAAGTGGTAGATATGGTTTGGGGTGGAGTTGTGGGTGTGGTTGAGCTATTATAAATCTAGAAGTGAGGGGTGGATGGGAATTGGGGGCAGGGTAGGGGAGTGGATTGAGCTCAGAGCGAAGCTGAGGGCAAAAGCAGCGAGATGCTCCCAGTCACAAAAAGGGTGGGATATTAGCTGAGGGAAAAGAAAACTCTCTCTGCAAATGGTGACAAAGGTAAGAAAGAAGGAAAGTAGCCAAAGATAACTGTAAACTGTAAAGAGACCAGATAAAGGGAGGATAGAGACAGGGTACAAAGAGCAGCTCAGAGGAGCGTGAATGGTAATCGACAGAGATATGATTGTTCTTTGCAGATTGGTCCCAGGCTAAGCAGAATTACAAAGTATGGTGTAGGAAAGTCAACCTGGGGGAGAGAATGTGAAGAAAGGGGGGTTGGGGCTGGCAGGATGCAAAAAAGGATGGTTGAGTAGAGTCGGGGAAAGAACACAGGCAGAGATTAAGTAGTGCTTAGCAGGAGGAGGGGGCAGACATGGATTAGCTACAGAAAAATAAGGGAAGAAAGAAGAAAAAATGCTATACAGGTTGCCGAGAGTGAGCTCTAGCAGGGTGCTCTCAAAGTAACAGCTAGGGTTATATGGAGGTTTAACTACTAATTACTACAAAGACAAATCTTATTATACTCTTAACGTTAAAAACAAAATGAACGGTCCGAGCACGCTGAAATCAGCTACAAATAAATAGTTTTATTGTAACAGTTCATACAAGCGCTGCCACCCTGACTCAATGCAGGGCTTTATCAAGTGAATAAAAATCTCCATATTCATCCATTTATATAACCCCACTCCCAAAAAAAGCACCAAAAGTTTTAAAGGTGTACACTCTCCTATACATTGAATGTATTATGATAATTACCATGTTAAAAGTGTCTATCCTTTACTATACAGATATTTTTAACTATAATAAAGCATTTCTACATATTATTGCAGTACTCCAGGTTAAAACATGTCCACAAATTAAAAATGATGTGTTTCCTATGTGTTAATGTGCAGGAACAGGCTGTTGTTCACTGTTCCTCTTTATAGGTCCAATTTCTATCACAGCTTACTAGCTTTTTTAAATTAAAAAAGGCTTTATTGAAATATGGTCATTGAGACTGGGGGATTTGTTGCATTTAGCTTTATCTGCCAATATGTCTCTCTACAGTTCAACCAATTTTCCCAGTCTCCCCCCTAGAATCCATGGCAACCTGCTCTAATATCCCAAAAGAAAACCTTTGTGGCTTAGCTCCATATGAAGATGTTTGTAAAGGGCATTGTTCAAACTTTTTTTCTTTATTTGGTAAGTGCGCTCATAAATACGCTTACTTAATGTTCTTTCTGACTTTCCTATGTAGAAACTGGGACATTCTCTGCATATAGCCAGGTATACTATACCTCATTTCATACAATTATCCTTCCTAAAGATCACAGTACTATTCAAATGGTTGTTTAACATCACTTTATCCTTGTCTATAATGAAATAACAGTAATTATACCTTCCACATTTACTTGTCCCTATATCTCCCTGGGATCCATAATTGTTTTTGTTCTTCTCAGTTTTTTTTAAATTGATTCCTGTTTTAAAAATAAAACGTGGTGTTTCACCTACTTTTTGTACTATGTCCTGATTAAATTTTAACATTTTTCAGTTTTTTTCTATCAAATGTTTTATTTTCCTGGAGGTATTACTATATTGTATCACTAGGGCTTTTCCAAATTGTTGTTTATTGTCATCCAATTTATTAATGGGACATTTTTGCTGGTTTTCCAATAGGGGTATATACTTAATATTCCATCCCTCAATAATCTCTGTAGCTATTATTTCTATTAACCTATTCGGGCAGCCTCTTGCTCTAAAAAATCTGGACATCAACTGTATTTCTTTCAAAAAGTCATCTTTTGCTGAGGTCATTCTTGCAGCTCTGACCATCTGACCTTTGATTATACTTTTTTTCTGTTTCCATGGGTGTGCACTGTTGTAAGGGAAGTATGAGTTACTGAATGTTTCCTTATGGTGTATTCTAGATTTTAACTGCCCATCATTTTTATCTAGCCTAACATCTAGATAATCAATCACTAAAGGGTCATGTAAATCTTAAAAAACTAGTAGTGGAGTTTAGATGTTCTATAAAAGTACACGAAGTCAGTAAAAATACGCCCAACAAATGGAGAAAGGTTCCTGCTGCACAAAAAATAAAATAAACAAATTCTGAACTCCAACACATGCACAGGAACCAAATGGCATTAGTATCCAATATTCAATATCCAGTAACGAAAGTCACCAAACAGTCTTACAAACCAACGCAAAATGATGAAGTATATGTAAAAACCGTTTATTGCTATATAATAGTAAGCGCTTTCACCCGAAGGCTTCTTCAGACTTTAATTAACATCAAAAAAAGCTGGTTTAAATAGCATATAATAACAGCTGATAGGCTTATTTTGAACACATGTCATAATTAGAAAAAATGTAATCTTAAAAACTTTAAAAACAAAACTATGAAGCCTTATAAAACTAATGACAATCCTAACATTAATTACTTAATATTGCTTTTGTAAATATATAAAACACTAACAATCATATTAATGTATTTCATATATTACAGCAATCCCAAGTATATAAAACACTAACAATCATATTAATGCATTTCATATATTACAACAATACCAATTCGTCCCCAAAGTGCAGGTGCATGACATTAGTTTATAAAGTTGTAAAGTAGTAATAACGGTATTAAAACATTTCATATTTTGGGCTTGAAAATTCTTCTCTTACGTAAAACAGGTCTTAGCTGGATTTTATCATTCAGCCCAGGAGGTTTATCTGCCCTACATCTAATAATCCACTTTAACTCACATTCCTGGGTGAAGTTATCAATATCACCCCCTCTATTACTTGGAAATATATCCTGAATGACACAAAACTTAAAGGAATGGGACATTCCTAAAGCCTTACAATGTTTGGCTAGGGCATTATGCTCTGATCCTATACGAATGTGGTAAATGTGTTCCCTAACACGTTCTCTTAGTTGCCTATTGGTTTTTCCAATATAGAACGCGGTGCATACTGTGCACCTAGCTAAATGCACCACATTTGTACTTAATTAGTCCCTGTACAAAACATGAATTCACGTTTAGTAATGGGATGTAAAAACTTCATACTAGTGTCAATGTATTGACACTGATTGCACTTGCTGCACGGTATAGTATTGTAATCATTTAAATCAAAATTAACCCTATTCATTTTTAAATTGGACTGGCATAGAATGTGTTTTAAATTAGGTTTATTTTTAAAAGTGACTTTGGGTCTAGGGCCCACTCAGTGGCGGCTGGTGACTTCAAATCAAAGGGGGGCTGCAGGGGACAGTTGAATGGGTGGGGCCAATGGGAGGGGGTGTGACCAACTAGAAAGGGGTGGGGCTATGCTCAAAACCACAAAAACTGGGACTTTAAATACACTGCCCTGGGTGCCAAACCGACATTATGAGAGTCCAATCAAGACTAAATGAAGTGTAGAAGAAAGAAAAACACATTTCAATGCATTGGCTACATTACAGCTTCCTTAATATCTAGATGGAAACAAAAAGGTTGTGAGGCATGAAAAAATAAATTACTTTTAAAATACATTACTGGAATGCCAGTCAAAATCAAGTATAAAAACAAGCAGATCTCAACCCAAACCACTTCTCCTTGCACTGCATTTCTAATTATAATTTATATTCAGCTTTATAAAAGTACCAAGTAACATGCTGAAAGTAGCAATCTCTGTGATACCCCCACTTGTAAAAAAGTTTCTTATCCAAAAAAGACCTGCTACCTGACAACTATCTACTTATTTCATGGGGTAAATGTGATCAAAGTAAAAAATGAACAAACAAGAATCAAACTCTAGATAAATTGCTTAAAGGATTATTGCACAGGTTATAGACCACACATGATAGATTGGCATTCTGTTTAGTTTATGGGTAAAGCCTGCAAATATGACTGCAATTCTCCAACAAATGTCATGAGCTTCTGAAAATAATGTAATCCTATCCTTTATTACAAATGCTGTCATATGCATTTCAATACCTAAGGCTTATATGTTATCTAGTTATGCAAATATTCTCTGCATGGCACTAAGAAAAAGGCTTTCAATGTTGGCAATTCTTTAACAGTAAGCTTATTAATGCTTTCTTGCATCTTACAATCTCAGACAAGCTTACCTTATGGTCATTAAAGCATTGCTACTTAAACAGAGCAGCAGACACTGCAACAACAACATGCATTTTCTGAATAATAAGAAACATAAATCAACAGTATAAAAATATGACAGAAAACCAGAACATTCTGCAAAATCAAGCACAGCTAAAAAGCCATTGGATGTTTGGCAGACTGTGTTATTAGGACCAACTATTTTAATGATACAATGACTTCAGTCAAATAGAAATTGATTCTGGGCATGACACAATTTCTATGATTTTTAAGATGTACAGTATTATAGGCATTAAAATAAGTAGGAAATCCGATCTCCCCACCAACCCCAAGAGGAAAACTAAATTCCACAATTATTTATAGATTATTTGTCATTTACTGCTTTGTCTCATCTAACTAACTTAAGTTTCAGCTATTGAATTAGCGTTCACATAAGCAACCAAGAAGAGTCTTGCAAAATGCTATTTTTTCACAGGAAATATTTGTTTAGCACTTGAAATGAACAACTTGTGCACCCAGCTAATCTGCTGAGATACTTGAGAAGCCTTTGAAGAGAATCGCTCAATAACCAAGTTTGATTTTTCGGATTTTTGATGTCCTAGTGGCAATAAGTACATTTTACATAGTTACTCAACATTCAACAAGCACATATATGGGATATGGAGGGAAAGACTGGAATAGAAAGCACATAAACACACACAATCAAGTGTGGGTGGGACTTCACGGAGTGGTCTGTTTGCAGTTTGGTGAGAACTTCTTAGGGCCTTTGTGTAGCTTAGCTGTCTGTTGCATCAAGATGCTGTAGGTTCTTTCCAGGGCATTTAGTAAGAAAATACTCCCGCAAGTGTACTTAAACCCAAAGTCTGGGTTAATGCTACACTGCAGGAAGCAGCTTGGGATAAATGCCAGTCTTTTGCTGCTGGTGAAAGAATGAGTAAAGGATCATAGATTCCTAGCTGTAAGCAGCTGTGTTGAGACCAGCATTATCTCCACTACCAGACTGATAGCACCTCCAGCTCTCTTAAGGCATTACTCCCCTTTTAGCCAATATCATTAAGCATATAGAACCATTGATTTGCACTTTCCAAATATATCTTTAGCCAGCTTGCTTGAAATAGGCATCCTGAGACAATGTAGCCATTATCTCATGTTTAATAGTCACCTACTGATTAAAGAAACTAACTTAACTGTGTGAGAGATGCAGTTTTTTTTAAAGCTAACAGAGGTAAGCCTCTCACATGAAGATGCTACAAATAACAAGCAGTTTGGCAGTACAACACCAAACTAAATCTAACACATACAGATCAGACCACACATAGATGTACATACTATGAGGTCCATAACCTACCTAAACCACAAAGGTCTCCCAAATGCTACTTAAGAAACAAATACCCTCAGCAACCTCACAAACATACAACACAGGCATCCACCTTATAACATATCTAAGAGTTAGTGTCTCATTTCAAAAGCCCATAAGACAAGCTTCTACAAAGGAGGGACAACATGTACATGTTCTCCCCATCTTTGGGTTATTTGTACTAAAACTATAAGGGCTACAAACTTCATAGGAATGCATGGCTAGGTTTCTAACTATCCTTATGGATCAACATCTTAGTAAATGGTTCTTAACATATGAACCTAATAGCAATACAGTTGACCACAAACCACTGGCTATGCCATCAACTGGACTCCCATAAAAAAAATCACATGCCATCTCTAATCACTCCTACTGCACTGTAGCTTCAAAACAAAAACTACCTGCATTTACAGCTTTCCCCATCTGAACAAAGCATGAACAAAACAAAAACATGTACTGACTTGGGAGGGGGTCTACACACCACACCACTTTACTTATAAGTTATATACACTAACTCCATTTCCATGAAACTGTGATTAAATCGCAGACTCTGGGGTTGGACTACAACAAAAATCAACTACATTTACAGTCATAAGCATGTCATACCTAAAACTAAATTTCTCTGCAATTTAATCATAGGAAAATATATAAATCTAGTAAGATTAGATCAGGAGTCTTTTGCCCTCGCTCAAAACTCTGCTCATATACTCTGATTCCCATAATGCACATTTATTGTCTAGATTTGCACGACAAATAATAACAATATTACAGCAATTCAAAATATTTGCTGTATAAGAAAAGAATTATCGGGCATGTTACAATATAAAAATCAAAGCTGCTGGGGTGAAAAGTAATGTTAACAGTATACTTACTTTAATTCTTGAACCTTCACTCTGTTCTTTTCTTCTTTTTTCTTCTTCTTTCTTCTGTTCTTCTGTTCTTCTTTCTTCTGTTCTTCCTTCATTCTCTCTCTAGCACACCCAAAATCCCATCCGGTTCAATCCAATGGCAAAGCAAAAAAAAATTTTTTTAATAAAGGTAAAATACCGTCAATCCAGAAACTAGCCGACAACTGACTGACTGATTCTCGCTCTTTTCCCAGCACATAAAGCCCGGGAAGAGAGCGACAACCAATCAGCAGCATTTGCCCAGCAAGCACGTCATGACGTGCCTGCGGATATCGCAGTCCGAGCCCCTTCCATGTCTATGCGGTTTGTGTCTCAACCGCATAGACTTCTGGGGAGTTCTGGGCATCACAATGATGCCTTCTTTGCTTCCCCGGGCTGCAATCAAAACATTGCAGCAAGAATTAAAAAAAAAAAAAAAAAAAACGCTGTTGCGCTAGAAGTGCGCAATGCGCATGCGCATAATTTCGAGTTGCGGACTTGAAATTTAAAGTTTTAAAGAACAGATTTTAATTTTTTTTTTTTTTACATTAAAAATAAAATAAACTAAGTACTCAGCTGTCTAGCTGAGGGGGCTGCAGTCCGGCAGACTGATGCCACGAGCCGCCCCTGGGCCCACTACCTTACTGATATCACTATCCAATAGAAGTATATCCCAATGTTCCATCAATGACCTCTTAATATATTCTGCATCTTTCGTAAAATACATGGGTACCCTAATTTCATAGGATTCAGGGGTTGGGAGAAACCCAGCTTCATTACTATCTTCTGAAAAATATGGTCGAGCTCTGGTCTGTCTTAATTCATTTACTTCTACAACAGCCTGATCAAAGACCTCTTCTCTATAACATCTCTTGGTAAATCTAGCCCTAAGGTTAGATAATTCTTGTGAATATCCTTCATCAGTTGGATTAAGTCTGGATGCCCTCATAATCTGCCCTTTCACCACATTGTCAAAAACATACTTTGGGTGCATACTATGTCTATGTAAAAGAGTGTTCCTGTGGCATGGTTTCCTATGGACAGCAGTATTCAAGAGGCCATTATCAAGCCTGATAATGTTGACATCCAGAAATGATATTTCAGTCAATGAGAAACACAAAGTAAACTTCAAAAACCCTGTTAAATTGTTCATGACATCAACAAACTCTAGGAGGCTAGTAACATCCCCCTTCCAAACCAAAAAGAGGTCATCTACAAACCTCCTGTAGAATCCCACATACCTACAAAAGGCATCTAGTGGAAAAAGGAGACCCTCCTCTCAGTCTGCCATCACACAGGTGGGCGTAGCTTTTGGCACAAGATGTGCCCATAGCCACGCCATCCTTCTGTGAATAAATGTCTTCGTCAAAGATAAACACATTGTTCTGCAACACTGTTTCCAAAAACAGCGCTAAAAGATCTATTTTCTCTCTGCTGTAAGCTGATTTCATATTCAAATATTGTTGCACTCTATACACACCCAAATCATTGGGTATGACTGTAAACAGACTAACAACATCTAAAGTTACTAAGAAATAATGTTCATGATCATCTAAAGTTTTGGTATAACTATACAGGTCCAGTAGAAATTGCTTACTATCTTTCAATATGATATGATTAGTATCCACTATAGGTCGAAGATGATGTTCTAAAAATATAGAAAAAGGTTCCGTCAACCAACCTTGTCCGGCTACAATCGGTCGCATGGTTGGTTTAGTCAAAGACTTATGCACCTTTTGTAGTCCTTGTATTACCGGTATTAATGAGTTACAGACCTTTAAATATTTAAACAAATCCAAGGTAATATCATTACTTTTAACTAAGTCATCCAACATGTCATACACTTGAAAGACTTTATTAGTAACTTCATTAATATCTATTCTGTTATAGGAACTTACATCACCTAATAGCCCCCTCATACTTTCAATATAATCAGATTGATCCATCAACACAATGGGGCCCCCCTTATCTGCTGGTCTAATGGCTATCGACTGATCATTCCTTAATTCTGACAGGGCTTTCCTCTGTAGGAAACTCAGATTGTTTTTCCGGTTATCCACTTTTTTATCATTATAATAATTATAAATATCATTCTCAACCAGTTTTGAAAATGTGTCTAATAAAGGGTGTAGTTGAGGTGTATACAAACTATTAGGGCGGAATAGAGCCATTTGATTCCTATTACCACCTTGTCCAAATTCCAGTTTCAACTGCACATTCCGTGTGTACATTTTAATGTCTATGATAGATTCAACTAAATCACCTCTATTCGTAGGTATAAAGCTCAATCCCTTATTTAGGAGTTGCTCCTCATGTATACTTAACTCTCTATGTGATAGATTCACTACTAACGACCTACTGTTTTCTCCCACATTTTCTTCAACGTGGGGCCTTGATGGTCTCCCCCTGATACCTTCCTTTTGTGCCGGCCCCTGCTCACAGACCTCTGTCTCCCCATATACTGGGGGTTGGCTATTGGGAAAGGGGCCTGAACATTGCCACTAACTTGGTTTACAGCATTAATTACATTACTAGTGACCTTTTTCCTTACTACGCATTCCTGATTAGGGCTCTCTAACCTACTAGCCCCAGCAGATAAGTCAGAAACACAATTTATTGCAGTGTTAGCAGTAACAAGTGCAGTAGGTACAGTCACTACATCATCATTAGGATTGTTAATATTCACACTATTTTCATTCTCTTCATCATTAACAGCATTGGTACTTAAAAGTACACTATTATCATAGAACCCATATTAGAATTAACTTCAGCATTTCTAACCATAAAATCATTAATATTTTGTCTCGGCCAAGTAAAGACATTGCCAAGTCTAAAATCCTTAACGTCTCTAAGCATTTTATTTCTCTTCTGTTCTAGGAGACGTTTTTCAAATAATAAAACATTTTCCAATAATCTGTCCAGTCCTATCTCTACTTTACTCGTAGAGTACTTCATCTTAATCATTTCATACTGTTCAGTCACTTTCTTTCTTAAAAGCTCTTCATCAGCTTTGTGAAAATCATTTAATAGTTTCATATAGTTAAAACTAAGCTCAAGGTTGAGCTGCTGCCATTTAAACAGCAGCTCAGGATAAGCGTTACCTGAAGTCAGCATCTTTAAAACGCGTAAACCACGCGGTACAATTCTTTTAGTTATACATGCCTCAAAGTGCTGTCGTTGTAACTGGAGCTTTTTTAGTTTAAGGAAATCAACCTCTAACCTATTCAGGTCTTCGCCTAGGTTGACCAAGTTCTCTCCATTGTTAATATCCGATTCTTGTTCCAAATTAGGTTCGTAGAACAACAGCAGATTATCTGCTCCCGCCACACACTCCTGAAAGCGTTCAAACTTCTGGTTCAGCACAACTGGTCCCTTCAGGTACATAAGGAAGTTCCACATTGCTGTTCAAACTAACCGCCATCCTCCTATGTTGGTACGAGAAAAAACAAATAAACGAAGTCAGTAAAAATACGCCCAACAAACGGAGAAAGGTTCCTGCTGCACGAAAAATAAAATAAACAAATTCTGAACTCCAACACATGCACAGGAACCAAATGGCATTAGTATCCAATATTCAATATCCAGTAATGAAAGTCACCAAACAGTCTTACAAACCAATGCAAAATGATGAAGTATATGTAAAAAACATTTATTGCTATATAATAGTAAGTGCTTTCACCCGAAGGCTTCTTCAGACTTTAATTAGCATAAAAAAAAGCTGGTTTAAATAGCATATAGAGAGCCCTAATCAGGAATGCGTAGTAAGGAAAAAGGTCACTAGTAATGTAATTAATGCTGTAAACCTAGTTAGTGGCAATGCTCAGGCCCCTTTCCCAATAGCCAAGGAGGTCTGTGAGCAGGGGCCGGCACAAAAGGAAGGTATCAGGAGGAGACCATCAAGGCCCCACGTTGAAGAAAATGTGGGAGAAAACAGTAGATCGTTAGTAGTGAATCTATCACATAGAGAGTTAAGTATACATGAGGAGCAACTCCTAAATAAGGGATTGAGCTTTATACCTACGAATAGAGGTGATTTAGTTGAATCTATCATAGACATTAAAATGTACGCACGGAATGTGCAGTTGAAACTGGAATTTGGACAAGGTGGTAATAGGAATCAAATGGCTCTATTCCGCCCTAATAGTTTGTATACACCTCAACTACACCCTTTATTAGACACATTTTCAAAACTGGTTGAGAATGATATTTATAATTATTATAATAATAAAAAAGTGGATAACCGGAAAAACAATCTGAGTTTCCTACAGAGGAAAGCCCTGTCAGAATTAAGGAATGATCAGTCGATAGCTATTAGACCAGCAGATAAGGGGGGCCCCATTGTGTTGATGGATCAATCTGATTATATTGAAAGTATGAGGGGGCTATTAGGTGATGTAAGTTCCTATAACAGAATAGATATTAATGAAGTTACTAATAAAGTCTTTCGAGTGTATGACATGTTGGATGACTTAGTTAAAAGTAATGATATTACCTTGGATTTGTTTAAATATTTAAAGGTCTGTAACCCATTAATACCGGTAATACAAGGACTACCAAAGGTGCATAAGTCTTTGACTAAACCACCTATGCGACCGATTGTAGCTGGACAAGGTTGGTTGACGGAACCTTTTTCTATATTTTTAGAACATCATCTTCAACCTATAGTGGATACTAATCATATCATATTGAAAGATAGTAAGCAATTTCTACTGGACCTGTATAGTTATACCAAAACTTTAGATGATCATAAACATTATTTCTTAGTAACTTTAGATGTTGTTAGTCTGTATACAGTCATACCCAATGATTTGGGTGTGTATAGAGTGCAACAATATTTGAATATGAAATCAGCTTACAGCAGAGAGAAAATAGATCTTTTAGCGCTGTTTTTGGAAACAGTGTTGCAGAACAATGTGTTTATCTTTGACGAAGACATTTATTCACAGAAGGATGGCGTGGCTATGGGCACATCTTGTGCCAATAGCTACGCCAACCTTGTGATGGCAGACTGGGAGGAGGGTCTCCTTTTTCCACTAGATGCCTTTTGTAGGTATGTGGGATTCTACAGGAGGTTTGTAGATGACCTCTTTTTGGTTTGGAAGGGGGATGTTACTAGCCTCCTAGAGTTTGTTGATGTAATGAACAATTTAACAGGGTTTTTGAAGTTTACTTTGTGATTCTCATTGACTAAAATATCATTTCTGGATGTCAACATTATCAGGCTTGATAATGGCCTCTTGAATACTGCTGTCCATAGGAAACCATGCCACAGGAACACTCTTTTACATAGACATAGTATGCACCCAAAGTATGTTTTTGACAATGTGGTGAAAGGGCAGATTATGAGGGCATCCAGACTTAATCCAATTGATGAAGGATATTCACAAGAATTATCTAACCTTAGGGCTAGATTTACCAAGAGATGTTATAGAGAAGAGGTCTTTGATCAGGCTGTTGTAGAAGTAAATGAATTAAGACAGACCAGAGCTCGACCATATTTTTCAGAAGATAGTAATGAAGCTGGGTTTCTCCCAACCCCTGAATCCTATGAAATTAGGGTACCCATGTATTTTACGAAAGATGCAGAATATATTAAGAGGTCATTGATGGAACATTGGGATATACTTCTATTGGATAGTGATATCAGTAAGGTAGTGGGCCCTAGACCCAAAGTCACTTTTAAAAATAAACCTAATTTAAAATGCATTCTATGCCAGTCCAATTTAAAAATGAATAGGGTTAATTTTGATTTAAATGATTACAATACTATACCGTGCAGCAAGTGCAATCAGTGTCAGTACATTGTCACTAGTATGAAGTTTTTACATCCCATTACTAAACGTGAATTCATGTTTTGTACAGGGACTAATTAAGTACAAATGTGGTGTATTTAGCTAGGTGCACAGTATGCACCGCGTTCTATATTGGAAAAACCAATAGGCAACTAAGAGAATGTGTTAGGGAACACATTTACCACATTCGTATAGGATCAGAGCATAATGCCCTAGCCAAACATTGTAAGGCTTTAGGAATGTCCCATTCCTTTAAGTTTTGTGTCATTCAGGATATATTTCCAAGTAATAGAGGGGGTGATATTGATAACTTCACCCAGGAATGTGAGTTAAAGTGGATTATTAGATGTAGGGCAGATAAACCTCCTGGGCTGAATGATATAATCCAGCTAAGACCTGTTTTACGTAAGAGAAGAATTTTCAAGCCCAAAATATGAAATGTTTTAATACCGTTATTACTACTTTACAACTTTATAAACTAATGTCATGCACCTGCACTTTGGGGACAAATTGGTATTGTTGTAATATATGAAATGCATTAATATGATTGTTAGTGTTTTATATACTTGGGATTGCTGTAATATATGAAATACATTAATATGATTGTTAGTGTTTTATATATTTACAAAAGCAATATTAAGTAATTAATGTTAGGATTGTCATTAGTTTTATAAGGCTTCATAGTTTTGTTTTTAAAGTTTTTAAGATTACATTTTTTCTAATTATGACGTGTTCAAAATAAGCCTATCAGCTGTTATTATATGCTATTTAAACCAGCTTTTTTGATGTTAATTAAAGTCTGAAGAAGCCTTCGGGTGAAAGCGCTTACTATTATATAGCAATAAACGTTTTTTACATGTACTGCATCATTTTGCGTTGGTTTGTAAGACTGTTTGGTGACTTTCGTTACTGGATATTGAATATTGGATACTAATGCCATTTGGTTCCTGTGCATGTGTTGGAGTTCAGAATTTGTTCTATAAAAGTAGTTAATAAGTCTCTAGGTCCTTCCCATATGACAAAAATATTGTCCAAATAGTGACAATATAACTTAATGTATTGCCAATATGTGGTATTAAATGGGTGGGTCATTTCCCACTTTAGAAGGACCAAGTTGGCGTAGATGGGGGGGCACATGCTGCCCCCATAGCCACACTTTGAACTTGTTTGAACATCTCACCTTCAAAATAGATAACGTTGTTCTCTAGTACTATTCTCATAAGGTCCACCATTGCATCAACATCCATCTTGATGGAAGAACTTTTTTCACACAAAAGTGAATACTACATTTCTAAACCTTCTTCCGTTGGAATACATGAAAATAAATCGACCACATCGATGGTCAAAAAAAGTATTTCCCTCTCACATATATCTGGTGTTAAACTTTGCAGGAAGTCCCAGGAATCCCTTAATATATGTTTATAATCCTCTATTATGTGTTTTAAAGAATGGTCTAAAAAGGTAGCTATGGGGTAAGTTTTCGATCCTTCACCTAGAAACTATAGATCTTTGTTAGATGTGGCAATCCTAATGGGAAAAGAAAGTCCCCAAAGTTTATAGGAAGTATGTAGGAACATCCTTAATCCCATAGCACACTGACCTCACACTAGCATACACTACCTATATTCATTCACAACCAAACTTGCTCATAAGGTTCATAAGTTCATAGGTGTGTACTAGGCTAATGGCCCTGGAGCCTTTATAAGCCTAGCCCATAGAAGTGTCCTGGCATCGTGCCGCCTGACGTTAATTCCTAGTGCCTCTGTCAAGTAGAGTCACTGGAGTGATCCTCAGGGTGAACTTTTTATTTCCCAGCCACTCATCAAGATTTCTCTTGAAGAGGGCCAGTGAGGAGCTCTGCTTGACATGTATAGGAAGTCTATTCCAGAGCATGGACAGTCTCTGGGTTATGAACCTGCCCCTCCAGCATGTTCTATTGATTGTGGTAATGAGGATGAGGTCTCTGGAGCATGTGGTGCAGAGGGATTGGGATTTCTTTGGGTGTAACATTTCTAACAGGGCTGGGTCAGACATGGCTTTGTAAGTCAAGCAGAGCTCACCTCTTAGTAGATGATATGAGACAAAGAATAGCTGGAGTTTTTTTGAGTCTGTCTGAGTACATGTGTTTAAGGCCTAGGATCCTCTTTGTGAGGTACTTTTGTGGCCTTTCCAGCTGTTACATGTGTCTAGTGAGGTACATGCCAAATGGGGTATTAGACTTGATGATTGGCCTAATGAGGGAAGAGTAAAGAGAGATGATGACCTCTTTCTTCCTGGACGCAAAACCCTAGGTAATGAGATGTGCCACATAAGACTTTCTGACCACAGTGGCAATGTGGTGGTCGAAGGAGAGGTTGCTGTCAACCTGTGTCCCCAGATCTTTTATAATGCCTTCAGTGTTCAGTCAGCTCCCATCAATGTGGTAATTAGTGTGAACTGAGTTTTTCCCAAAGGGGATGACAATGCATTTTTTGGCATTAAGCTTAAGCCATGGTTTGACAGCAGTCATTGGTCTCAGTGAGGCCTTTCTGTAGGATATCTCCATCACTTGGGGAGTTAATAATGGCTTCCAGCTTACGGTCATCTGCGAACTTGGCCAGCCAGAGTCACTCTGTGTTGCCCTGGACTTCTGAGAAGTAGATGCCAAACAGAAGAGGACCCAGGACCAATCCCTGTGGGACTCCACTCATGACTGGTCAGCAGTCTGACTTGGAGTCTGCAACGTTCACACTGTGGGTTCTATCTGTGAGCCAATTTGCAAACCATCTAGTGATATAGGGGTTGATGCCTAGTTTGTTGAGTTTATTAATAAGGATACAATTCAGTGGAAATCTCTTCAATACACACACATACAATCTTCACTCTGCCTCTTTAACAGTCAAACACATACACACAATTACTGCTAACTATATCCAACTCAAACAGATACACATATTAAGGACACTCTGATACACTGTGACATCAGAAAAACTATAATGATAGATGAAGCGGGAACTGGCACAAACATGTTAACATGTATGTTTTAATGCTCTCGCTCTCTCGCTACATAAATACACACACACACACACACACACACACACACACACACACACACACACACATATATATATATATATATATATATATATATATATATATATATATATAGTTCCCCTTTGTTGTTGTTGTTGAGTCTTTCAGCTTTTCCCGGTTAGGGGTCGCCACAGCGGAACGCCAGTCCGCTAATGATTGGCAGTTGATTTTTACGTGCCGAGTTGCCAGCCCTGATGCACAACCTTCAAAGAAGATACGGCCATTTACGCATGTCTCCACGCAGAAGACGCTCTAGCTGAGAATCGAACCGGACAGCATCTTACTGTGAGGTGACAATGCTACCGCAGCACCACCCCCGCGGACATACAATCCTGAAATACTGAAAGCTCGAATTTCAGTATCTCGGGACCATAAAGGTGAAAATGAAAAATGTCGAAAGCGCATAAGCGCAAATTTGAGTATCTCGAATCCACACTTATGCAGTGCAGCAACATGACGGGAAGTGTTTGGCCGGGATGTTTTACAGATGTGAAGGTAAGTGAGTGTATGTGAGTGTTACTGTAAGCTGTGCATGTGGGTTAGGGTAGGGAGGTGAAAGTATGAGTGTGAGTATTGGATGTGTTTGCGTATGTGTGATGTGTGTGCGTGTGCGAGTGAGTGTGGAATATCTGCGTGTGAGTAATGTATTTCATTACTGTTAGTGCGATGTCGGAGTTGGTGTATATATAAGTAGGGTGTGTGTGTGGGGGGTGCAGGGGGGGTTGCCCCCCCCCGTGTAGATGTAGTGTAGGATTGTGTAGTTTGTGTGTTGTGGGTTGAATGGTGTGCGTGTTGTGTGGTGTATGGTTTGTGAATGTTCAGGACTGTATTTTTCGTGTTTGTGTGTTTCGAGATTATGGGCTGTTCGACTTTATAGTTTCGAGATACTGAAATTCGAGCTTTCAGTATTTCGAGATTATAAAGGGGAGCTATATATATATATATATATATATATATATATATATATATGTATATATAAATAAAGACAGAGAGAGAGAGGTACATGCCAAATTGCTGAAAGGCAACTTGTCCGAAGTTCATTTTATTGAACAAAACTGTTCAAAAAAACAAAGAAAAATAAAATGAAAAACAACTATTTTGCACCCCCACACCCCTGCTAACTTATCTATTCCAACTGGAAGATCACAAAATACCTGGAAAAAGTCCCCAAAATCTGGTATTGAGCAATCACGCAAAAATACAGACCTGCCACTAACTCTGTTCAAACTGTATTTCATTTAATGAGTAAATTATCACAAAATGGATTCGAACAAGTTGCCATTTGACAAACTAGTGGAAAATCATATATATACATGGTTTACCTTCACAGTGTCATTACTGATATGATCGACACACATATGTGTGAAAGTAACTATGCAAATGTTCATTTTCGTGAAAAAAAAAATGAATTCACAACAGCGAATGCTATTGTGCATTCGCTGTTGTGAATTCATCATTTTGAGTGGAGATCGCACTATAGTGGGGATCGGGAAATGTACCCTTTCCCTCACTGTAGTGTGATCTTAGAGTTTGTATATATAAGTTGCAGGGGGTGTGGGGTGTGTAGCCCCCCCACGAGGGTGCAGGGGGTCTTACCCCCTGCAAAATATTTGTGGACAAATCCGGAAGTGGATTTAGTTTCGGACAAAGTCAACATTTCTGAGTATCGACTTATTTTAAAGTGACAGTTTCACAATTTTAATTTTTCGTAAGGTGGTGTTTTCTGCATTATGGTTTGGGTAAGTAGTAAACAGATGAAAATGTGTTTTTCAACATTATAAAGGTAAACCTATATAGATATATACTTATGTGTATGTGTATATGATATATTATTTCTTTAATGTTTAATATTGTATTTTGTACACCTATATATATATATATATATATATATATATATATATATATATATATATATATTACATTTTGATAAATAGATGTAGCTATATCTCACCAGAAAGATAAATTATATAAAACATATGTTCCTGAATTTCCTGTTGACTATCAGTCTGATTGCAGCTGGACAGACCCTTTCACTTCCCGTGTGTGACAGGTGGACATGGGTGACTCTCATGCAGGAAGACATCAGGATTTTTTTTCTTTTGCTCTATTTCCCTTTCTAATCAATGGTTAATGTTTACCTTCACAATGTTGGTCCACTAATGCTTGCATGCTTCCTTCTATGCATATGCCAGTTCCAGCTATAGTGTTAACCTTGGTTATTGAGGAGTGTATACCTGTTTTACACACCAGCTCCTACAACCTGATTTCCATGGGACAGGATTCTCCATGCACCATAACAGCCCTCCTCACCACCCTCCTCTTAGGAAAGAAAATTGAAGAAAGTTGAGTTATTTTGGATTGGCTGCTTTATTCTCACAATCCCTCAGTCAGTTTCTGCTAGTTAAATTTTGGTCATCTAAGATGTATGTAGTTCTTCATCCTTTTTTGCTATGGAAATAGATGATTGACATCATAATGTATTAACTTAAATTAAATGTTCATTATTATTGTTTCATTTTCAAAGGCATCATCACTATTTGTATTACATCAGATAACACCGTTGGCAATTTTTATTTTTATATTAATCTTGTCTATCCATTTTTCCAACATCAGTTTTATGGGAGTTTTGTCAAGTACTTTTGAAGCCCAGCAAAACATACTCTAGTGGGCATATATGTTCATGTGTAAAATGTTCCTTCACCATAGAATCCTTTCTGTCAGTATAGAATCCTTTAGCAGGGGTTCTGCAACATCTACGGTATGGACAGTACTCACATGGCTCTCATATTTTGAAGTACAATGACAAAAAGCATTTGTAAGTGCAGAGTGATTTCCACTTTTTTTGGAGGGGGGGGCAGCTTTATGCATTGGTACTTGCTTTATGGCCTCAGTATTACAGCAGCCATAGTAGAATTGTCTGTGACCAGAAATCCCTACCATTTCCTTAAGGGGGAACACTTGGTTTTATGCCTTCTGATGTCCTGTAAGGTTTTTTCAGTTTTTCACTCCTTTACCCTTTGTGTCACTGTTGAGGAACCTTCACTAAATGCTTATGAATGTATTCCAAAAGTCCTAAATATGAACTCATTTCTGATAACTGCTGAATCAATTTTTAGGAATTCATAAAGTACATGGTTACTGTTTTGTAATGATCCCCATATAAAACTGTCACTAAAGAAACTGTCAAGTAAAATTTTCATATCTGCTCTTGTCTTGCAGTGGTAGACCTTCTTAAGTGCAGACATATAAGCCTGCTATTTGTTATTTATTCATTATATGCCATTGTGGTAATTGTGTCCTAAGTGGACAGCTTCTCATTATTATATGATTTTAAAAATACTCCTGTTTTCCTCAATGGTATATTTTGGAAGACTGCTTCATAATCAGCAATGGAAGTTATACTTACTGCTGTTTTAGTATTCACTTCCATTTTTATTTCACATCAGCTAGCTCTTTGGTTACCAGTATACACTTGCAGTCTTTTATGTGTCTTTCATACTGCACAGATTTTACATTGTATTTTGTGCCTGCCAGCTCATCCACAATGTCTGTACAGGTTATATTTTGTGCCCTTGATCACTTCAGTGTGCCTTATTGCAACCTTTGATAGCTCTTCTATAATTTTCACATTTTGTCTGTATCTCATTTATGGCATTAGTTACTGAACTATTCCTTCTACCAAAGATCTATTTTAATAGAGTAATGTTCTACAGAATGAAAACATATCTAATGTAGTATGTGTTTACTAGTTAGCTTATTTACAATACACTACCTTTTATGGTGTAACTAACTGGCATTTTGATGTTGTTTTTGTGGATATAGCTATTGTAATGCTTTATGTTAAATTGTCATTACACAACAATCTGAATGTATATTTTCATCATGCATGTCACATACCAACTGTATGGCAATGTTTCAGCCACTGCTTATCCAAGTGGACATTCCTCTGCCATATTATATATTTCTCTTCTGCAGCTAAGTGTGCTTTTATCTGTCTTTTATTATCTTTAGTTATATCTTAAACATTTTGCAAATCATGAAGGCTTGGGGCTAAAAGGCTTTTTAATAAAGCCTTAACATTTTCATGAAATGATTTTGTTTTAGGTTTCTCCGATTCTATCAAAATATACAACAATCTACATGTTGATGCCCTCTGTATTAAACCAGGTGGAAGCACTTCTTGCTTTGTTGATATTATTAATTTCACTCTCAGCACAGGTCGGTCATTTTTCCACACCTTCATTAAAGGGGTCCCACTCCCGCATGTGTTAACCATTTTCATTTAGTAAAGCAATCCGCTTTTTACCTTTTCATGTAAGTAGCTTTTAGTATGGCTTTCCTACACCTCACTCAATGCAAACTAGATGAGGCTCTAGTTTGTCAAGTTCAGCTTGCTGATACTGAAATCCCTTCTCGCTGTTCCCATGTAAAATCACTGTTATGGTTTCTAAGAGTACACCCACAGGGAAACATTTGTTTTCACAGATTTCTTTTTTTTTTTCACATTAAAATTGTGTTCACTTTTCTCCATATTACTGTTTAATATGATCATTAATTTACCCTGCTTTATTATAAACTATACTCTTTGTGGCTTGACTCATGTATTCAAATGATACATATTCATCTTAATGCCACATTTGTCCAGCATGAAGTGCTTATTTGCTGGGAGATTTTATTTTCTTCCCCATGTTTCCAAAATTGCAACCTGTGAGCAGAACAAATTGCATACACTCTTGAGATTGACTGGCCTTTTTGCTTTCTAAAGTTTCATCCATAATTTTCATTATTTAAAAAAAAAAAAAACTCCGGAGATAGTGATGCATTTTCACTGTTACTTAAAATGTACAGTAATGGAGCTCCATGTTTGGGAGCATTCATAGGCCTGCATGCAGGGACATGTGCACCTGCATCATAATACAGTACAACTACATTCATTACAATTACTGTGCCAATCTATGCTGAAGAGTTCACTTACTATTAGCAGCATCCATGTGCTATTCTAATATTGCTGATATTCTCTCACCATATTCTGATTGTTTTCCTTTCACTTTTAAGCTGTTCATTATTTTGTTTTCTCATATTCTTACCCGCTTTCCTCATAACCACCTCATTTTTCCATAACATGATTGACACTAGGAATCCAGATCCAGCAAGGTGGTCTTTTTCCTAATCTTACCTTACTAAATTCTAAGGATGACTCTACATATGTCCCCCCTTTAACAGTTTCTGTTCATACCCTTATGTACCAACTAGTAAAATCCATTACACTCCTTTTTCACCTTACAGTATTTCACAACTACTGTCTCCATTCAAATTTATAATAGTCACAGTAATATATAAGGAAAACATAGTCCCCGGGATTCATGAAGCTTGCGTCAGGCACAGGAGTAGCGTCGGTGATCTAACGCCAAATATGGCTGCCAAGCGATTCAGGTACGAGCTATTTCCACGTGCACTACCAGCATACGTCAGAGCTGCGCAGCTCCCTGCACATGTATGCTAATTACCCCATACACAGCAGTGTAGCATGCAAATTAAGGTATATAGCGATTCATGAAGTGGTGCAGGCGTAGCGTAAGCATGCAGAAATGTAAATCAAAAAAATGGTTTACATTTTTTCAAACATAAACTCGGAGCCATGAAAGCGGACCAAACTTAAGTATTATAATGTTAATATATGCCAATGGCTAAATATATAGCCAATGGCATAAAAAACATGCACAACACATAAATAACATTTAATGTCATGGCCACACTAACGCAAAGTAAAATCACAGTGCATCGGTGCGCAAACGGGATCACAATGAAAATATATTTAGATGCCATAAAACTGCAATGTAACACAATTCATGAATTTCCCATAATAGTCAATGGCATGCATGCTACACCACAACCATGGCGCAAGGGTTGCTAAGGGTCTGTGACAGTGTTCTGCGTGGTAACTAGGAATTAGTAGTCAATGCCATTCAAATGAGTCAAGTAATACTGAATTGCAAAACATCCGCCGGCGCAAGGATGTACCACACAGCATAATGGTACAACACCGAGTTGTGGCCTGGAGATAAACATGACATCAAGAGAGGGGTGCACCACCTTAGCTGTAAGCACATTGGAGCATTGCTAATCTGGGTTGCCTGTTGCTAAGCAATGCCGCAGGATAGGGGTGTGGAAGTAGCCATAGCTTTGCTTAGCTGAGAGCACACAAGGAAACTGAAAGTGCATGTGAACGTGCATGAAAACGCTCTTGAAACCCAGTAAACAGCTGTGCGCGGGGCGCACCATAGCTGAAACAGGAAGGATACAGGAAGACAATAAGGAAATGCTGCAGCATGGTAATTGGAGTACAAATGAGTAATTAACACCTAGAAACTTACAGTGGGCCATTGACAACAGCTAACAAGGCTACCTGCAGAAGAGGAAAGGGGAGGTGCCATACTGCAAAGAAAAGAGAACTGTCACAGCAGAACAAAGCAAACTTGCAGTAGATAAGCTACATAACACATTTTGCAACACAATCCTGGGTTGGGAAAGTGCAAAACAAGAAAGCAGGCATCTGGATGCATGCCTGACAATGGCAGGGGAATCGGGTTGAAAAGTGAAGTAAAGGGCAATAGATGAATCACGACAGCCAAGTGTAAATCAACACCAAAGGCCCCACAATAGCAGTACTTGCTGTAAAACCCATAATTAAGATACCCTGCAGCTGGAATTGCACATACACACCCAATTACACCAGCATCCATTGCACAATAGTATAAGGTGTGAAAGCCCCACACACACACTTGTGTATTCCCAGACACTCTCCACCATTGGTGTATACAGACGGAGAACTTTTAATATGTACACGTTAGGGGCTGCCATAGCTTTGATTCACTGGCATGTGTTGGAGACTGATGGTGGTGTGGAGGATGATGCTGACAACCATCTCAGGCACCGGAGGAGGAGAAGATTGTTCAGACCCAGGGTAACCTACCAGGGGCTACATGATCTGGAGATAGTAGAGCATTACAGGGTGGACAGGGACATCATACAGCAACTTGTTGAGCTGTGCCGGCCGTGCCTCAGAGCCAGAACAAACAGAGGGGAACCCATCCCAGTGGATACGAAGTTATGTGTAAGCCTGAGAATACTAGCTACAAGTACCTTTCAAAGGCCAACTGGGGATATCATAGGGATTTCACAGGCATCAGCATCCAGGGTACTCCACCAGTTCCTGGATGCCATGTTGCCATATGCCAATGAGCACATATACTTCCCCAGAATGCAAGAGGAGTTGACCAGCAATATGCATCTCTTCCACCGTGTGGCAGACTACCCGGAGGTACTGGGTACAATAGACTGCACGCACATACACACATTAAGACACCACCCAGTGAGCAGGGTAGGCGCTACATAAACTGCAAGGGATACCCCTCCATCAACTGCCAGGTCATGTGCAATGCCCAGGGCATTATCATGGATGTGTGTGCTGGCAGCCCTGGAAGCTATTATGACTTCCACATCTGGCATACCTCACAGCTGTATCAGGTATTTGCCAAGGGGGGCATCCCATATGGCCACCTGGTGGGGGATGCTGGCTATGCACTGGAACCATGGATGATGACTCCCATCAGAAATGCACACACAGCCACGCAAGAACGCCATAATGAGGCACACTCAGAAACCAGAATCATCATAGAGAGCCTGTTTGGGATGCTAAAATCATGGTTCCATTGCTTGGACATATCTGGTGGAGCCTTGCAGTACTCTCCAGGCACGTGTGCCCACATCTTCATAGTATGTGCTATGCTACACAATATGATCCTGCGGAAACAGCTGCAGCAGCGACAGAATGGTGAAGGCCCTCACAGCCCACCACCATTGCCAAGGGCCCCTCAGGCACAGAGGGACTCAGATCACGAACACCCTGTGCCAGCCCCAGTAGGCAAATGGAGGTATGCCCAGTATGCCATGCCTTGGCAAAGAGGGAACGTATAGCACACACACTGACAGTGTAGGCACCTATGGACTGACACCCTTTTCCACCTGCATACACAGCAAACATGGATGGCACACACACACGACCACCTGTAAATTGTCATGTATAGGTGGTCTACTGTGTGCATCCTGCATAGACAGCCCACAACTATTGTACACACAACTGCCATTGGCACAAGGTAAGTCAATACCTGAACAGTAAATTAAGCTATCAGCATGTGTCCATACTGTATGTATAGGTTCATAGATACATAGGTCGGTACATGCCTAACTGCCTGAGGCCAGTCATAAGCATAGCCACAAAGTGTCTGCTGTCACCACCCCATTGATTAACTAACTGTCCCTCTGTGGAGCAGAGTCAATTGTGGGATCCCTGGGGTGTATCCACTGTTCCCCACCCACTCTGCAAGGATTCCCTGGATTGTTAGTGAGGGGTTTCTTATAATGTAATCAGGGATGTAATTCCAAATAATGGGGAGTACCCATGACAGGAATCTGTCACTCCAGCATCTTCCAGTTATGGTTGAGGCAAGGTGTAGCTCATTACAGTGTGTGGCTCACTGTGACATGGATGCCCATAGGTGGAGCATATCC
Organism: Protopterus annectens; assembly: GCF_019279795.1. Classification (NCBI taxonomy): domain Eukaryota; kingdom Metazoa; phylum Chordata; order Ceratodontiformes; family Protopteridae; genus Protopterus; species Protopterus annectens. The sequence continues at coordinate 636,309,266 of NC_056726.1, read as the reverse complement.
ATTAAGCCTGATTTGGACATGCCTTTGTTGGCCAGCAAATATCATCCCTGAGTAAACGAGATGCCACTGAGTAATGCATGAGTTTATGCAGTCTGGCAGCATAGGACACATGTCTGAGGGCATTATCCCTCTATGCGAGGTACGTTCATGGCCCGCCCTTCCAACTGTCAGATGTGTCTTCTGAGGTGCATCCAAAATGGGTTATCATACTCGATAATGGGATTGATGACTGATGAGTAAAGGGGCACAATAACCTAAGTTTGTTTAGATGTGAACCCTTAAGTAATCAGATGGCCTACATAGATGGATGTCCTTACTAATTTGCACATATGACTGTCAAAGGAGAGATCACTGTGTAATGTCTGTCTGGTGGACCCCAGCCATAAATAAGCTATACAACAGAAGGAGGAAGCTACTACATGATAGAGCAAAATCCCAAAAAGGGAAGGCATCTCTGATCAGTACTAGCAAGAAACTACGATCCCTCATAAAATCATCTAAGGCCAGCTTCGAAAGAAATATTGCACAAGATGCTAAAGATAATCACAAGGCCTTCTTTAGTTATGTCAGGAACCTGAGTGGCAACTCCCAGATATGCTCTGAGTTAGTGCAAAATGACAAAAAATACACTGAACCCACAGACATTGCCAACATCCTGGCAGACAGGTTCAGTGCAAACTCCCCCCCCCTCCCCCCCAAAAGAGCAAATGTCTATCCCAACAGAGTGTAGCCTCCCTGAGATCACAGATGCACAGGTGAGAGCTGCCCTCTCCAAAGCAAAAAACACAGCATCAATGGGACCGGATGGTGTCCTGGGCTGCGTCTTACATGAGCTCCAAGAAGAACTGAACTCTCACATAAAGTCACTGTTCAATCTCAACTTTACTACAGGATATGTACCCAAGGAATGGCGTACAGCAACAGTGGTCCCACTCCACAAAGGTGGTGCCACAATGGACCCCGGAAACTATCGCCCTATAAGCCTGACTAGCCTGGTCTGCAAAGCTATGGAGCGTATCTTTATGGAACTCATAAACAAAGACATTGGGAACCTCCAAACACTGGATCCTACCCAATTCGGCTTTGTTAAGGGCAGATCTTGCCTCTTGAACCTGGTCAACTTCTTTGAAACAGTCACCAAGGCCATAGATGAAGGGAAGGTTGTCCACACAGCCTACCTGGACCTTGCAAAAGCCTTTGACACAATACCCCACTCGGGCATCATAAATAAGCTCACCAGCTTAAATATCAACCCCTATGTCACAAGATGGGTTGCAAACTGGCTCAGGGATAAAACCCACATGGTCAGAATTGCAGGTGCCATGTCAGACTCTAAACCCGTTACAAGTGGCATCCCACAAGGCTCAGTCCTTGGACCTCTCTTGTTTGGTATATATTTCTCTGAGGTACAGGCTAACATGGGAGGACTATGGCTGACCAAGTTCGCAAATGACTGCAAACTGGGTGCCATAATCGACTCGCTGACTGACACAAGCATCCTCCAAAAGGGTCTCAAAGAGATGGATAACTGGTACCAGAGCCATGGCCTAAAGCTAAATGCCAAAAAGTGCATAGTCATCCCCTTTGGGAAAAACAAAGTGCCCACAAATTACCACATAAGTGGTAATCCATTAAGTACGGAAGAAGTAATTAGGGATTTGGGGACCCAAGTAGATAGCAATCTCTCCTTTGACAATCACATTGCCAAAGTGGTTAGAAAGACCTTCTATATAGCCCACCTTATCATGAAAGGGTTCACATCTAGATCAAGAGAGGTCATTGTGCCCCTCTACTCATCACTCATCAGGCCCATAATTGAATACAATGCCCCATTTGGGATGTACCTTACCCGGCACCTGCAGCAACTGGAAAGACCTCAAAGGTACCACACCAAGAGGATCAAGGGACTCAAACAGATGCCCTACGCAGTTAGGCTAAAGAAACTCCAGCTCTACTCAATTGCTTACTGCCTACTCAGAGGTGATCTGTGCCTGATGTATAAAGCCATGTCCAAACCAGAATTAATGGACATGCTCCACCTCAGGAAATCCAAATCCCTTAGAGCCACATGCTCCAGGGTCTTAAACCTCAGCACAGAAATAAATAGGACATGCTGGAGGGACAGATTCATATCCCAGAGGCTCCCCTCACTCTGGAATAAAATCCCAATCCATGTTAGGCAGAGCCCCTCAATGACCCTCTTCAAGACAAATCTTGACGAGTGGATGGGAGATCATAGGTTTACCCCTGGGATCTCTACCGTGTCCCTACTAGACAGAGACACAGTGAACTAACCTTAAAATGGCTATCTTCTGTGACCTACTATACAGAGGCACAGTCAACTAATCTAAAAGGGTGGCGAAAGCCAAACACACTCTGGCTAGGCTTATAAATGCCCTAGGGCAGATAGCCTAGTATCAACCTATGAACCTATGTAGTCCCCACATACCCATTACGTCGTCTGAATTATACTGTCTGCCACTCGTGTTAATATGTGTGTGTGTAGTTTCCCAAAATGGGATGACCATGCAGTATGTGGCCTTTAGCTGGAGGCCATCACTCTGACACCCTGTGTTGGTCTATGTGAGGCCCTTGAAGGACATTTCTGACAGCTGGACTGTCAGTTATGGCTCCCAGTCTGCAGTAATCACCAAACACGGCCTGCTGTCATCCACCTGTGTTAGCCCGTACCCCTGAGAAGTATATGGCAAACAGTAGGGGTCCCAGAACTGAGTCCTGTGGGACACCAGTTGTGATTGGTCAAGAGTTGGACCTGGAGGCTGCTAGGCTTACCATGTGGGTTCTGTGTGTAAGCCTGTTGGCAAACCAACCTGTGATGTATGGGTGTATGTACTGGCTGGTGAGTGTAGATATAATACCTGAGTGGAGAATTGTGTCAAAACCCTTGGCGAGGTCCAGGTAGTATGTGTGAACTACCACACCCCACACCTAAAGTCTAGGTGGCTGTAAGATGTCAAACTAGTTCAGTAGGCATGATCTGCACTCAGTCAAGGTGACCTGGGTTGGATCAAGTGTCTGGAGGTTACCATTGTCTATGTTAATGAGTGCCATGAGGATGCGCTCCATAGCCATGCAGATCAGGCTACTCAGGCCTATGGGGTGGTAGTTACCATGGTCAGTTGTGTCACTACCTTGGTGGAGTGTAATAACTGTTGCCATGCACCAGTGAATGGCCATGTAGCCTGTGTAGAGGCTGATGTTGAATTGCTATATTAGGCGGGGGGCCACTTTGTTTTGTAGTGTCTGCAGGATGCAATCTGGGACAGAGTCTGCCTCCATTGATGCTCTGTCATGCCGTTTGAAAGGGCCATTACCACCTGTATGTCACAGATGTCCGGGATACTGTACATTTTGGGTATTGTTGTGGGCCCAGTAGGGGGCGAAGCTTGCTCCGAATGTATCATCAAGTGTGTTGGTGTATTAGTAGGGTCAGTATATTCAGTGCAATATTGCACCAGCACAGTACAAATCTGTGTGTTACTGCTTACATCCTTGACATAGCCAAAGAAGCCTTTGTGGTCATATTCCGAATCCATGCCTATTTACCTGTGGATGGCAGCCGTGGATGATTACATGAGTAACATAAGTATCTTGCTAATACTGGTCATGGATGTCTGCATGTCTTGGTATTTGCTGTTGTTCTGGACTACTGTACTACTTCTGTTGTATAGCCTGTATAATGCAGGGGTTCAGCAGACTGGTGTCCTTGTGTAGGAGTAGCTAGTCCTGGTTTACCACTGATGGCATGACCCATACATCTTTGTAGGTGCTTATAGAGTGCATTCGTAATTCTGTCTGTACCTTGAGCAGTGTCATCCCTGAAAGTGGGGGCTGTGAACCCTCCCACCTCTGTCATTAGTACTGTGGATTTAGCTGTAGGAAAGGTATTCACTGTGTGTTCCTTGGGTGGGGGAGATGGTTGGGAGTAGAAATCATCAGTGAATAGTTCATGGTCAGATCTAAACAGTGACCAGTTTACCTCTACTGTAGTGCACCTGTTGCACATGTCAGTGATTACCACTTCTAGTATGTTTTCACCTCTCATTAGTCTGTCTACCAACTGATACAGGCCATATGAGGTGATAAATCCCAGGAAGTGCTGGGCCTGGAAGTGAATACTCACGTAGGTTATCCAGTTAAGTGTAGGGTAGCCAACATTGATCAATAACAGGGTGTCTGGTAGGACTGTCATGTTTACCACTGTCTCCAGATAGTTGTAGTGGTGCTCCTGGGTCATGGAGGAATATCTGTAGCAGCTCATAGTTTGCATTGCAGTTGTGGCTGATGTTAGCTGCAAATAGATGATCACAGAGGTATCATGCTGCCCCACTAACTTGGAGGTGTAGGTATCCTCGATGAATATGGATACACCCTCTCCATGTCTGTGCCATTCCATATACAGTGGCTGAAATGTGTGTTATGGGTTGTAGTCTGGTAGTGCTGGTGTGCTCACAGGAGCCTTATACAGGTCCCAGTCACAGAACAGATGTAGATGTTGTCTATACTGAGGGGTGCTGTGAGTGCGTGCATATGTTGTGAGTACTACCCCTGGTGGTGAGTAGCCTAACCCTCATTGCTTCCGCTATTGTGCAGTTCATGGAGGTGAGATCCACCTCTGGGACCTGCCTAAAAATGGCCCCATGGGTGCGCCAATAGCCTTGGCCAGCATTCCAAAGCTTTGACACATGCAAGTTGATATGGCATTGTTGCAGGCATGTATCCCATCTGTGCTTGTGTCCCATCTTTCCTGTAGGTAACCTACTGGTAGGCAATACAAAGCCTGAAACCTATACATGCCCACTAGCTTCCAAGATAGGCTTTTGGTGTGATTATGTATCAGTAGTCTGTATGCTGTTGCTGTATTTAACTGTTGTCTGACTACATGGTGAATCTACACTGTATATTGTGATCAGAAAACTCTGTATAATCACATATGATGTTGAAGATGGCCTGCACTGTAGAGGTTCATAGATAGGTAGTAGGCTATCTGCTCAAAGGCATTTAGAAGCATAGCTACAGTGTGGTGGCTTTGCCTGCACCATTGATGAAGTAACTAAGCCTCTGTCAAGCATAACCAATGAAGTGATTCCAGGCAGAGTTGCTGGAAGCTGTTGAAGACTGGTGTGCTGTAGGGTGATAGGGGCACATAGTGATTTCAAAAGGGCATGTTAACATGACAAACCAACAGCATTCAATTTCCCCAACAGGTCTTGCACCTGTAGAACTGGAATGGCTCCCCCACACCCTGGCTGTATGTGTCTGGGACACATGATCCCAGGGGTGTATATACTGTTGGCCAGTCACACATCAAGGTTTCCCCTGAAGTGTGTCAGTGGGTGGCTATGCCAAATGTAGTTAGGATGTTAATGTATAGTCTCCCAATTAATGTGTCATGTCGGCATTTCGAGAAGCTCACTGGGTGTGGGTGGCTCTGCTTGTTGTGTAGCAAAGCTTACACATAGAATTCATGGACATAGGAAATAGGCAGAAGGAACATCAATGTCACTAGTGTAATGGCTACAGCATTTGCATAATATCTGTGCAGTCCTGGTTCAAATCCCAATAAAGTCAGAGATGATTTACATGTTACATAGTATACCTTAACCACAGCTTGCATATATAGGTAGTATTCCACAGAATAATAAAATTTTGAACACACAACTGCTGAAATGTGCGTTAATCACCCTTGCACTACCAGTGCCTGCTCTGAGAGGTAAAATTACCACTGCCAGGATTAGAATACGCAACCATGTACACAATCTTCACAATAACCTACCACTAAGCTACCTGAGATGTACCAACAGCAGTTGTGTATACTGACAGGTTAAAACACAAAAGGTAGGAATGTGTGGAAATAGGACAAACCAGCATGTACCCAATGAAAGGTGTATGTTATATATATATATATATATATATATATATATATATATATATATATATATATATACACATCTATATATATATATATATATATATATATATATATATATCTATATATATATATATATATAGAGTGAGAGAGAGAAAGAGAGGGGGAGAGAGAGAGTTATATGTCGATATATGGGGATATACATATATATGTAGATCTATAGATAGGTTAACAACATCTACATAACCATGGAGGTACATATAAATGGGATACCTACCAAATATTGACTGCTTGACATACCGACATGCATTATCACAAGACTTAAAGTCCGAAAGACCACAGTACCGAAACACCAGAAGTGCGAGGTTTAAAATTCCAATGTTAAGGGACATTCAGTCAGTGCTTCTGGTGTTGCGGTTCATATAGGTTACTGTGTGTAAGTGTGTTTCTGAGGGCTGTAGTGTGTGTAAGTGTGTGTTCTGAGTGTGGTGTGTGGTCCTGGGGGACTGCAATATGCGGGTGTGGGTTTGCTTTGTGTGTCTATTTGTGCATTCTAGAAGGTAGAATATTAAAGTAGGGGGGTGTGGGGGGTGTAGGTGGGCTTGCCCACCTGCTCATACATAGTGTTGGATGGTTTGTTTGGATGTGATGGGTAGCAGTGTGTCTGTGTGTGCGTGTGTGTGTTCCATGTTTGTGTTACTTTCGCAAGTTAGGCTGTCACTGTTGGTAATGTGGGGTATGGGAGTCTGGGCCCGTACTGTAGGCATCGGAATTTTGTGCGTTCGGGATTCTGTAGGTATCCCGTATACAGCGGTTAAAGTGTTCATATATGAGTATAACATGGACCATAGCAATCACACATTCCGCCATGACCAAACTTTATGAACAAAAGATATGGAGAGTATATGCCTATACACTATTACAAATATGTGCTATGGACATGAGCCAATGATAGGGTCACCACCTGTCCCACTTTGCGAGGGATAGTCCCTCTTTGGGCGGTTGTGTCCTGACCAAAAATATTAAATGTGGCAAATGTCCTGAGATTGTAGGACATAATTATGTCCCATGTGTAATGTAATAGTTGCATATAATATTTCTTTCTGTATCTACAATACCTACATGTTACAAGAAACAGGATAAGCAACTAAACTGCTACAAGAATAAGCTTAGATTTAGGCAAAAAAGGAAAGTTCTATCCCTTCTACTGACCATGGGTTTGTGTCAGCCTGTAAAATCTGATGTGTGTCCCGAAAATGTCCCACTATGGCCATTTGAAAAGGTGGCAACCCTAGCCAAAGAGGGTCAGTCACCAACACAACTCCAATGACTGCAAATAACTATGACAGAAATACACAGCTTTCATGTAGCAACACTTTATTACATTCTGATGTATTGCCAAAAGGATTCAAGGACTAACATCACCTGCATGCCATATAGGAACCAATTAACAGTGCCTTAATGAATCAGCCTGCAATTACCATAGTATTAGTCCACTAAAGGATAGGTGTTCAAATAGGGAAGGAACCCTCACGCACATATCGATTATGTATAAAAGCAGTTCCTACACACCTGCATCTGCTATGTACACCCACCAACATCACCCCCACACCCAAAAAAATTACAATACAAACTGTAATAACATCATAAATCATTCACTCACTGTATGACATCTGCAGAAGCCTTAACATACCTTGTCAGAGACACACTAACATGGCCCTGTGTGAAATAGTTGCTGTTATACAATGGAACAGCTGCTGATGTTACAGGGTTTGTTTGCACTAATCCCGTTTCAGAGGGTTGTGTGTACACCAGGAAGTGTTAACAATTACTGATTAACAGCACAGTATGATACACATGTACACCAAACCAAGGATGTCTGGTGAGCACACTGTAAACCACCTAACATTTCATGCATAGCCATACAGCCTTGAGCTGCGCAAACATCCTTGCCAGACTGAAACATCTGCAGAAGTATCAGGTACAAACAAACCCTGCATAAGTAGCAATATTCTGAAATATAATAGCTGTGCTCACATGTAGAACAACATCTTCTAGCCATTACACACAATCCACAGCAGTCATGAAGCTAATATATCTCTGTCTGTCTCCATATAGCTGTTGAAATACATCACAGACAACACATCCAGGCCGTCTTCCTCGAAAGTAAGGCAAAGGGACAATGCCCAAGTGGAGTACTCAATTATACACCACTGTTGCCATGGTATTGGCTAATGGAGTAGCTGCACAGCTGATGTGCATCTAATTAACTACTTTGGAACACCAATTGGTGGTCAGGATAGCACGTTACCGATATTTAACTATAAAAGGATGGCTTATCACACATTCAAACCATCTGTATATACCAGCAGAACATTACAAAGAAGATTGAATCACAAACTGAAAAGGATTGAAATAACAGTCAACGACGCCTCGGGCTACTAATAAGGTATGTAGAACACTCAGTATGTCTGTGTATGTAGTACCTGTTCTGTAATATTTAAAGTGTACGCAGTGCATACAGTGGAAACAGTTATCTTGTAGTGATGTATTGTTGAGCATAGTAACTCTTGTAGTATTTGTGTGTGTACTGCTGTAAGTCACAAGGCAAACACCGCATACACCACAAGGGATGCTATATAAGGACTTTGAACCCAACTAATCCTCACCAGCCGCTGCCAGTGGCAGGGATGGTCCAACAAGTATGTGCTATAACAGGGGATAGTATATGTTGATATATTGTAACAGTAGGCATATGTATGGGTGCATTACTGAGAATAACATGTCAAAGGTTGGCCTACTGTGCAATTATGATATGCATTGTGGGATATTGTGCCAATAACTGTGTAATGTACAGTATTGTAGGCAGATATGTATTACAAGTTACATAGCATTACTGTTATGTTAGGCAAACATTAGTTATGTCTATTGGCATTTACAATACACAATAACAGGATACATATGACTTATAGTCACCCGACAGTTTAACAGCATAATAGCAAAGTAAAATGGAAGAGCTAGTTAACTATCCATGCACATAAGACATGTAATAAGTTCAAAGGTAGGTACTAGGCTGTCTGCCCACAGGTATTTATAAGCCTAGCTAGAGTGTGTTGGCTTCTGCCACCCCCTTAGGTTAGTTCCCTGTGCTTCTGAACACCAGAGCCATTAGTTCCCTGTGCCTCTGTCCAGCAGAGCCACTGCTGTGATCCCCAGGGTACATGTCTGTCTCCCATCCACCCATCAAGGTTTCTCTTGAAGAGTGCTAGTGAGGGGCCCTACCTGATGTACATTGGAATCAAGTTCCAAAGCATGGGGAGTCTCTGGGTCAGGGATCTATCCATCCAGCACATCCTAGTCATCGTTGTGGTTAGGTGTATATCCCTAGAGCATATGGCTTTCAGGGGCTTCTGTTTAGGTGGAGCATATCCAGCAATACTGGGCTGGACATGGGCCTTGTATGTCAAGCAAAGATCACCTGTGAGTACGCAGTATGCAACCGAGTAGAGCTGGAGTTTCTTTAGTTGGGCTGCATAGGTCATCTGTTTGAGGTCAGTAATCCTCTTGGTGTGGTATTGTTGTGGTCTTCCAAGCTGTTGCAGTTGTCTTGTAAGTACATCCCAAATGGGGTGTTGTATCCTTCAATGGGTCTAATAAGTCATGAGTAGAGAGGCACAATGGCCTCCTTTGTTCTGGATGCGAACACATTAGAGATTAGGGTGGCCACATAGAAGGATATTTTAACCACCCTGGCATTATGGTTACCAAAGGAGAGATTGCTATCTACTGGGGTTCCCAGATCCCTTATTACCTTTTCTGTATGTAGGGGACTAGCACCTATGTGGTAGTCCACGGGGTAACTAGTTTTATCCAAAGGGGTTGACTATGCACTTTGTGGCATTCAGCTTGAGGCCATGATATTGACACCGGGTATCTGTCTCAGTGCGAACATTCTGGAGGGTGTCTGTATCAGCTGGGGAAACAATAATGGCCCCTAGTTTGCAGTCGTCTGCAAACCTTTACAGCCAAAGCCCTCCTGTGCTTGCCTGTACCTCAGAGAAGTATATACCGAACATGAGGGATCCTAGGACTGAGCCCTGGGGGACGCCACTTGTAACTGGTCTACAGTCAGACCTAGGGTATGCAACTCCCACTGTGTGGGTTCGGTTCATGAGCCACTTTGAAACCATCTCATGATGTAGGGGTTAATGTTCAGGTGGATGGGTATGTCGATAATACCAGAATGGGGAATGGTGTTGAAAGCCTTGGAGAGATCAAGGTAGGCTGTGTGGACCTCCTTACCCTCATCTAATGCCTTGGTAACTGTCTCAAAGAAGTCCACCAAGTTTAGGAGGCATGGTCTGCCCTTAACCAAGGCAAACTGGGAGGGGTCAAAGGTTGGGAGGTACCCAATGTCTCTGTAACTGAGATCCATGATGATGTGCTCCATAGCCTTGCAGACCAGGATAGTTAGGCCTATAGGGCAATAGGTCCCGTGGTCCATTGTGGCACCACCTTTGTGGAGTGGGATAACTGTTGCTGTGCACCATTCAGGGGGCACAAAGCCTGATGTGAGGCTATTATTGAACATGGTGCATAGGTGGGGAGCCAGTACGTTCTGAAGTTCATGTAAAACGCAGCCTGGGATGTTGTCCGGTACCATGGATGCTTGATATTGGCTTTAGAGTGTGCAGCTTTTACCTGCATAGTTGTGATTACAGGGACTCTGCATTCTTCCTGTATAGATATGGGCCCTTTATGGGGTGAGAGGGGGGAACGGTATCACTGATCCTATCTGCCAGGATGTTGGCAATATCAGTTGGTTCTGTAATGTTCGTGCCTTTGTGCTGTAACTCAGAGCAGATCTGGGTGTTGACATCGAGATATTTGACATAGCTATAGAATGCTTTGTGGTTGTCATTTGAATTAGTGGTGGTTTTGTTTCCGTAGCTAGCTTTGGAGGATCTTATACGGGATCTCAGCTTCTTACTGAGGCTGACCAGGGAGCTCCTCCATGCATGGGATTGTACTCTCTTTTGCAACAGTGCCTTCCTTCTGTTGTACAGTTTGTTTATGGCAGGGGAGTACCAGATTGGCTTCCTTAATTAGGAGTATACCGTCTTGGTTCTGTTTGGGATAGCACGATCCATGCACTCATTTAAGTGCTTATAGAGTGCATTTGTGTAGGATTCAGCATTTGCAACTGTATTGTTCATTTACATGGGTGTCATGAAGTTCACCACTTCTGTCTTAAGAAGCATGAAGTTGGCTTTGTAGACATATTATACTGTGGTTCCCTTAATGGGGGGTGGGGGCGAGATGTGGATGTCAAGGATGTTTAGCTTATGGTCGGATCGGACCAACAAGGAGTTGACTTCAGGTGTGGAACACTGGTCACTCATGTTGGTAATGCCTAGATCTAGAATACTGTTGCCCCTGGTGGGTGTGCGAATAAGTTGATCCAGGGCATTGGTGTTTATGAATTCCAGAAAGCATTGAGCTAATGAGTTGGTACACGAGTAGTTTTCCCAGTTAATGGTGGGATAGGTGAAGTCACCCATTAGTAGGGTGTTTGGATGAACCCTAATAATTTCCAGTACATCAAGAAAAGAGGAGTGGGAATCTTGGGGCATGGTGGGGGATCTGTAACAAGCTACGATTTGGATTGCAGTTAAGCCCAGAGGTAGTTGCACTTGGATAACCTTGGATGCATTGTGCTAAGCAACTAGCCTGGAGGGGTGGATATCCTTAATGAATGTGTACACACCTCCACCTTGTGTGTTCCACTCCAGGTTACATGGCCGAAAAGTGTGCTATTAGATCTAGCCTAGTAGTGCAGGGGTGCTCTCTGGAGCTTTGAACCAGGTCTCAGTCACTGCACAGATATCGATGTTCTCCATTACAAGGAGTGCCTTGAGTGAGTGCATTTTGAGATTTAGACTTCCAGCATTGAGTAGCATTACACTCAGTTTGTGCTTGCCTGTTCCTGTTATGGTGGTGAATATGTTATGTGAACCTTGCCTAAAGAAGGCACTATAAGGGCAGCAAGAGCCTTAGCCAGTATCCAGAAAACCAGGGGCGACAGGTGCAGGCCATCTGTGGCAAAGCATCGTGGTCTGTTGACCATGTCATCCCAAGCAGACAGATACTGGATCCCCTTAGAATGACACCAGAAGCTTAGCCAATTGTTGAAGTCAATCATTTTGTCCTCATACTGCGGTATTCTGGGCAATGGCAGAATGCTACTCAGGGCTAGGGTCATACCTGCCTGGCTTACAAGTTCGGAGAGCTCTTCCATGTCTCTTTTCAGGTAGTCCAGGGAGGTACATCTCAGGTCATTCACACCAACATGGACAATGACAGAATCATATTTGTACTTGTTGTGGAGTGACCTAAGTGTGTGGGTTATGTGGCGGATCCTGTTACCCGACATGCAGCTGACAGTAACCTTCTCCTTGTTTAGCCTGGTGAGTGGGACATCAGTGTGCCTGACTATAGAGTCACCTATGACTAGTGTGTTGGGTACGTTGATTTGCCTTATTGTCTGTGGTTGAGTGGCACACTGACTCTGTGGGATATGTGCCACTGGGGTTGTATTGGGCGATAGAGGCTGCTTGCGTTTCCACTTTGGAGGTCTCTGTTGCTTAGACAGATTATTATTGAGAGCCTCCACAAATGTTTTTGTGTTACTATGTGTGGATTATGGTGGTGTAGATTCAGTGAAACTATGTGATGAGTGTGGTGTGGTGCAAATGTTTATCGTCTCCACATGTCTGTCAGGGTCAGTCTTGGTTGGAGAGAGCTTTACCTCCAGTTTGGCTAGATAAGTGCATCTGTCACAGGTTGTAGTGTTGGGTGGTAGGCAGAGAGGGATGTCTGTGTACATGAGGCAATGTCTACATTGCCTCAAGATGTCCAGATTCATCAGATAGACAGGAAAGAACACTGGCAGCTGACCCTTGGACATGCCTGAATATAAAACTAATTTCCCCTAGATAAGTGAGGAAAGTGAGTACAAGAGCTATTTTACTCTAAGCAAGTGAGAAAAGTACGTACAAAAACTGTTTACCTCTAGGTAATGAGGAAGATTGAGTGCTATAGTAATTAGTAGCTTACGTAGTGCTTACAAGCTCTGAACAAGTGCTGAGCATGAATAAGCAATCCAGATAGGGTATTGGATAACATAAACACATTGTCCCCCCAACAGGTACACAATCATATATCCATGTACACTACAGAGCCCCTGTACCCACAACTATGCAGGTACAAGCTGTACTCAGGCTGCATGGGACCATTCCACATCCCAGGTTGTATCATGCACATATGGAAAAACAAGTTGCTCTCCACATGCACATCATGTAAAACATAGCTTCATGTCAGGCTATGTACACACTGAATGGTGCACACCAACAGGTATCACAACCCACAAAGGGGGAGACACCACTGATAATGGGAAGTACTGCACTACTACCCTGCTGAGTCTAGTCTGAAAGGCCATGAACCTTGATCAAATTATTTGATGTCAGCAGTACAGATGTAGATAACAGTAAGGTTGATTTCACACTGCATATCATAACCTTACCAGGTCATAGGACATCATCACCCATACTGTGTTCCATCTACACTCAGTATTAGATGTACATTCCTATGTCACAGGAGTGTTTTGCAACAGGACTGCTGGCAGAACCAACAATACAGAAGGTGTCTGAATAATACATGCACATCACACCAGTGACAGCTACAGTAAGACAGGGTTAATTAATTGTACTCCCCCTCATTGTAGTCCATACCACACAGACTAAAAGAAGGCATCTGCCTACTGAAGTATTCAAATGACTATGACCTAGGAGCAATAGCTGACTCAGAGTGTTGTGGACAACATACAGAATGGGCTTTGTGGGGTGAGGTATGTGACATATGGCCACAACCTGACAGCTACATATTGCATTGTCATCCCATGTTAATAACCCTGTACCCATGAACTACCACCTAGGCAGCGGTCAACATAATGGATACTGTGTGTAAGGGATGCAGCTAGGCAGTTGTCTTTCCTGTGATAGTTATGTCACCACACCTGTCAGGTAGTCATATGTGGCAATCTTACTCATGACAGGTTGCCATCCATGAATATAGAGATCATTGTCCAGCCATACACAACACTCAAGTGACCCATATCAGATCATATATTTCCTTTAAGGGGTATTGGCCATGTTCAGATGGCCTACATCAGCCTTCCCATTCCCCATCTCCACTATGTAGCATGATGCCTACCCTGAATAAATCCATGTCCAACCCAGTGATGTTGGACATGCTACATGTACACATCCTGATCTCAAACACATACTTCATGGACATCCACCTTCCTAGTACTAGAATCACCACATACTGGACAGATCCTTGTCCCATACAGTTTTCATAGTCCTGCCATACTATGCATTCCTGTCCAGCAAAGCTGCACATCGCCCCCCCCCAGACATGGTGTGATGACCGCATGGTAAATGTATCATTAACCCTGTGGATCAGTTATGTGGCACTGCTCCACCTGGCCCCAGAGATCTGCCTGTCGGCTACAGCTAGGTAACCTTTCATCCTAGATTTATACATGGCCCAGGGCATATAGCCTACTAGTTGACTTTGACTGTACATGCTATAGTTGATATCCATCCCTGCAAATACCATCTGGCTAGCCAATGTCCCATGTGTATCACATGTGCAACACAGGTGATACATGGCAGGATGTTGAATTGCTGTACAGTGCTGTGTAGTTGTATATGGCAAAACACATACATGCAAAACCTTCCATGAGCAAGTCTGCAGGGTCACAGGTCATGTCCGTTAAGGCAGTGTAAGTCTTATATGTGACATATACATAGCATCAGGGTTGACTGCATTAATGTGGACACCTCCAGCCATATGGTGATAGGTAGGAACACCAGTACAGGCAAAGAGGCATGCCCACATCAAGACAGCATCCACATGGAGTATGAGCAATGTAATCAGGTGACACACACACATATATAGTGATAATATCCAATCACCATTGAGTGTCACATGTGTGACACAAATATGTCAGTGGTGTCAGTGTCATGTAGATTTGCAAAGACAACTATTTAATCGTAATAAATGTGATACACATGTATGTTCAGCTGTAGCTCTGTATGTCTCTGTGAGTTATTGTGACCTGTCTCCATCATTATGTCTTCCAGGTATGCCACGTGCAAGGCTACCCCATTATACCCGCTTGGAGGATGACACCCTCATCCCATACCTACATGACAATCATGATATCCTGTTCAGCCATGTGCCACAGGATGCACAGCAGCGGGATGCCCTGTGGATGGAACTTCGCAGGAGGGTTAATGATGTGGGTGGCCACAACCGCACATACCAGCAGGTGTGCAGACACTGTACAGACCTCATTAGATGGGCAAAACAACGTGCAAATGCAATCGCCAGGGAACAAGGTGCAACAGGTGGTGGTCCACCAACCCAGCCCCCACTCACACGTACCGAGGAGCTACTGGCCAACCTGGGGACACCTGCAGAACAACATCCACAAGCTTTTGCCAATATTGTGGAGGTGGGTGTCTCTCAACCACCGAGCCTGGGGTTGCCTTGTAAGTCACTACTGCACCTATAACAACTATATTCCATATAGTTACATGTGTCACTGTACAATATGTAATGTAACATCACATGCAAGGCATGTATACACACATGCCGCATACTATAGTATGCTACTCTGTGTATGCACACATGTGCATACACCATAGTATAGTCTATTGTACTGGTGTATGTGTTAACATGCACATTGCACCCTGTAGCTATCATACAGGTGCGGATAATGCTCATACTGCTGTGTTACTCCTATTTAAGTACCTCTGGTGTTACGCTGCGACAGCAGCCAGTTGCAGGTGAGACTGTTATTATTTATCAGGCATCTTAATGCACAGATCTGTCTGCCATGTGGCCATTTACCACATCTACACATAATGTATGGTCCTGTCACAATATACAGGTCGGAACTGCAATGCATCACAATGGCTACCCATGTGCAATACTTGCAAACTATGTGAAACACCGACATGAAACCTCACAAAATGTCATTGCCAGATGTGTGGACAGCTGTGCATACAATGGTAGAGGTGCTGTTCACTGTAGGGACATGTACTACAGATCAGAGCTACACATGTGGGGAATACAAACAGTACTACACAGTGATCTGGAGTATGGCCAGCTCACAGGATTCACTGGTGTGGATCATTGCCCTGCTATGAATGTCGCACAATATGATGTGCTATCTTGACATGTCCATGACATCTAGTGGCCTGGCTGCAACACTGCCTAACTATCCTGAAAAACATATCCCACATACCACCCTTTGTCTGCATAAACCTGTCGTCAGTGGAGCATATGACATCTATGGGTGTATGTCATATGGAACAACACAGACATGTGAAACAGATGCCCGTCACAATAATTTGGCCAACACATGTACACACATGGCCATGGAGGATGGCCAGAGACATGTAGCAACACACACACTAGACATGATGTGCTTGTGTGTACACCCTGTTGTACATTGGCTCCACATGGTCCAACTATGGCCTTTGTGTAATGGTTATATTGCAGATGTGGAACACTAGACATCCTACAGGCCTGTGCACATCTTGTGTAGGCGTGACATCAATCCACAGCATAAGATGTGTTGAACATCTTGAGTATGTCACGATGTGACAGCAGTCACCTGTACAGTATCCACATCAGCCCACAGATACAGTACATTCTCCTTGCTGGTGTTAGACATCAATGTCATCCTTGCTCCTCATATGTGTGTGTGTGTGTGTGTGTGTGGTACACAGATGTCATGTGGGACATGGTGTACTGACGAGTTTGTCATGTCTGGCCATAGTTGCCAGGCAGCAGCAATATGGCTGCAGATGTGCAGGGGTGTCATCCATATACCCTTCAGTGACCTGTGTCACACATTCCACATCATGGTTTAGTGTGTATACACCTCAGTGACGTGAGTCACATTCCACAGTATATATGTATTGTATCTGAACACAGTCATGGCTATGAACTGTGTCTGTAACCCAAACTGTATAGCAATAGAGATGCCTCATGATTCCCTGCAATGGCCATGCACATCAGCTAAATGTGCAATATATCTGTAGGGCAGTCAGACAACACTGCATTGGGACACCATTACCCCACTGTATATTTGACAGGACACCATTGTGTTAAACATGTATGCATGTCATTGCACACGTCAGCAGATCACATGACATACTACATGTGATTGTCAAGGTCATATGCCACACATCAGGCAGGTGTACTGTTAACCTGTGCTGGTCTACATGGAGTAACACAGGGATGTATGCTAACTACTACTATGATTGTGTAACTTGCATGCCTTCTGCTATGACACATGCATGCTGTTGTGTGCAACCCAGGGATATATGATAGCTACCACTATTATTGTCTGTGCTGCATGCCGTCTGCCATATCACATGCATGTTGCATGCCTTCTGCCATATCACATGCATGTTGGGTGCCATATCACATGCATGTTGGGTGAGCCGTCTGCCATATCACACATGCATGTTGCATGCCTTCCGCCATATCACATGCATGTTGGGTGCCATAGCGTGTGTGTGTGTGTGTCTGTGTCTGTGTGTGTGTGTGTGTGTGTGTGTGTGTGTGTGTGTGTGTGTGTGTCTGTGCCTGTGTGTGTGTGTGTGAGTCTGTGTGCATACGTGTGCGTGTGTGCGTGTGTGTGTGTGTGTGTGTGTGTGTGTGTGTGTGTGTGTGTGTGTGTTTGATTATTGTATAGATTGTAATGTACAGTTCTTGTCTGCCCCTCACAGGTGATGTAGGTGTGTTCCCCTCCTGCGATCCATCTGATGTTAGTGTCCCCACAGACTCTAGCAGTGATGATGAACATATGATTGAGGCACAGGCAGGGTTGTCAGGGGCTGAATCTGTTCCATTGGCTGCCATTCCACCTATATCCCCCTCATTCATGCACACAGATCTCATGCCTACACATACCCCCTCATCAGTGGCCATAGAGAAAGGACAGTTGGTGTGTGGTAGCTTGGAACAGTGTGGGGGCTATGGAAGGTGTGCCTGCACACCATGCTGTCAGCCAACTGACTGGTGACATGGTCCATGCTGCTCGTAGGAGGACCTCTGGCCAACATGCCCCTGCAAGACAGAGCACAGCAGCTGGTGTCACCAGACGCATGTTTCAGGCTGTAATGGAGGCACAGACATGTGCTGAATGGCACAACAGAGAAGATCAGAGGGTTCAGAGGGCTGCTGTCTATTCTTTAAACAACATCCAGGCAATGGTAAATGCTCAACAGCAGATTGCTGAAGCTTTGGATAGACGATTGAGTGACATGGTTGGAGTTCTTGACCATGGCATGACGATCCGCAAGCGTGAGCTGTCTGTGTTGGAACATCTGGTAGGAGTGAGGCGTTGGGCATGTGGACGTAGGCCTGCTACATCACCTGTTTCAGGTCTATGTGAACGAGCTACCTCACATGCCCGCTCCCATAGTGGCAGGAGCAGCAGCAGTGCAGCTGGTGCTGTGCTGTCTACACCACAACACAGCAGGCCAAGTGCACGTGGCTCTGGACGGTCCCAACAAGGACATGGTTCCAGTGGACATGTGTCATCAGACAGTACCCAATCTGCACCTCTGCCTGGTAGTGCCCGTGCAACCCCTGGCAAGCACAGGTCACGTGGCCATGGCCGGACACCATGAACTGTAAAACCTGGCCTGTAGAGTCTGAAGCTGTCAATAATAACCCTGTGTAGGCCAGACACATGCCAGAACTGTGTGCATACATACAAGCATACATCAGAAACATATGTAGGGCACCACAACACACACATACATAACATCCACACATGCCCAATTAGATCAAAGGCCCTAACCCACACACATGATGTCATCCAATGGTGCAGCATAGGCCTCTGGCAAACGTTATCACCCTGTGCATATGATGATGCCTGTGCAGGGTGCAGGGACATGCTCATATGGTCTGATGCACAGGGTGAACAGACTAGAAAGATAAGTGTAGATTACAATTGTTGTGTACTGTTGACAGGCAGCAGACATACCATGTAGTACAGGTGTACAATGCATTTTGTACTGTTAACAGTATGTGTCTTGTGTAACAACAGTAACTGCATGTTCGACATGATGTTCTGCTTTCCTCCTTCAGGTCTAATTGCACGTGCCGGTGGATGTCAGTGTTTGCAGTTAGTGTCCCATATGTAAATGTGGACTACTCACAGGTATGTATGAATATACCAGCATGCACCTTATAGCTTCCACATCACAGTTGGAATGTCCCACGTTCTAAACATGTCTACTGATCCTAGAGCATGATAGCTGTATATTATGCTACTGTGGCTACAGATGTGACATCCATACTGGGTGACATCACAGGTACAGTTACATGGAGTGATGAGGTAAAAGAGCGGTCTAGCTGATGACATGGGTAGAGGCCAGTGGGAAGTGTGATGCCTCATTGGGAAGCAGTAATACATGTTCCCATGACAGGATGTCAACACACAACTGCACCCACACACTCAGGTACTGACACACATGTATTCAGTGACACAGTAACACATCCACACACTCATGAATTCACTGACACAGTAACACACACTCACACACAATTGCTACTGTTGAGGTGAGGACCCCTGCCTATGTGCAAATCATCATTACAGTACTGTGTACCTACATGATGTGCCACAGAGAATACACATGTACAGGTAGTCAATATGGCCTATGATCGGGGACATTAACACGGATAGTAGATTGCATCGCCTGGATGGGGGAGGGGACTTATCAGTTCAGTATGGTAACATACATCCTCACTCCAGGGACCACACAGCCATACATACATACACACACACACACACACACACACACACACACACACACACACACACACACACACACACACACACACACACACACACACACGGTGGCATTCACTATTGAATACACCTATGTCACGCACATACAGATACCTCACATGTGTGAGATACACATCCCTGCCTATGTCCTGCTTTCTACATTGCAGTCTGTACAGATGTCTACAACAGTGTACAGGAGAGTGAGTAACAATTGAGATGTATTCCCCACCATACGTGACATATATGGACACATACACAACCACACATGCCAGTACTGTGAATCAAACACCTGCCTAGCTCATGATATGTATGACAGACTTACAGCAGTATTGCACACGTTACAAAGTGTACTGATGCTTCCTTTGGCAACAGTGCTGATATATGCACACGGGAGGTCTCAACTGTTACAGGTGTCAAGTGATTTACCTTCGGTGTCACCCTGACCACTGTCTATGTTGTGTGTGTTGCCCTTCAATTAATGAAACCATTGCTTACCGGTTACACAGGTTATTCTAGGACCACTTGTGACACACCTGTGAGCAGTCCTCAAACATCCATCTGCAAAGATGTCCCACTACTTAGTTATTTCCACACATCTGTCCATACCTGAGATACATCTTTCTGTACATCCAGCACATCACCATATACAGTTGGCAATGTTGAGGCTGCATTGCAACTGCATGATGTACTAAGATACACGTCACCTGCATACATCAGCAACTGTACACACATGGTATCTGAATGCACACCACTACATGTACATGTGTGTAGGTCCTACAATCCTGTCATTTTGGCATGCTTGTAGGCATTGCAATTGGTGGACATATGTAATGACATACATGGCACATGGACTGTTGTATGATATGATAGGTGTAATGGGTGACCGGTACAGAGGGAATGTTACCTCTGTCAACACTGATATCACACCTTATGTACTGTTAGCATTCAGCAGCCATGGACCTACATTCCATGTGCATGTGTGTAATGGCTGTAGCCACCTGTCTGCACAAAGGACAACAACAGCTATGCTATTTACATATATGTTGTGTGTGTGATGCATGTACATATCCAGGGCAGGTACATGTATGTCATATCCAAACATGAGGGTGTTTACTGGTGTACAGCAACAGTCATCTGCTAATGCTGTAAATAACCGAGGGCTCTTGGTATGTGTACAGCTGACCTGGTTACAGACAGTGGTATCATTGCATTGCATAACACATGATGCAACTGTGTCAGTACATGGGTACTCTGCACAGTTGATGTAGAGCTTGGTACAGTCCACTGGTCAAGGATCATATGGTGGTGTACTATTATATGTCCTACCACATGTATGGATGTGTGTTGGTGGTCCAAGGGCATGATGGTGTCTGAGGTTTACATCCTAGAATGCAGCATTTGACACTGTGTCCTGCACCTGACTCATCTGTGATGCCTTTTGTGGGAGTACCGGTGAGTACATGTGAGTGGCCTCTATGTATGTGGGGACACCACCACCTGGAGTGGTCTGTACCTGTGTTATGGCCCACATGTCTGGTTCTGAGGTATATGGTGGTAGTGCTATTGTGCACTACAGAGCCTTCAGCCAGGTGTTCCTCACTGCACAGATGTTAGTACTCCCCATTGTTGGATCTACAGTGAGCAGCTGTAATTATGGACACTACACATCTAGCACTGGTTAGCATAAGCATACAATGCAGTTGTCCTCTGGGTGTCAGGGTGGTATCCCTGTGTTTAGGACATTTGCCTTGGAATGGCACTATATGTGCGAATGCAGCTTAGGTATTATCCCCACTCCCTTGAATCATGGATGCATGGGATATGTGACAAAGGCCTGTCTACTTTCAGTCATGTCATCTCAGAATAACAAACAGTGGACAACCTCGTAATTACAGCAGGACATTGGCTCATTGTGTTAGTCACACAGTTGCCACTCCTAGCAAGGCTCATTGTGTTGGTCAAGCAGTTGCCACTCCTAGCAAGACATCACTGTGAGTGGTAGCATTGTGCTTGGTATAGAATGGTATCTAAAGTGACGGACAGCAGCAGATGTTCTGTATAAGACCGGTGTCAAATATATGTAGAGCAGTGTTCCTGCTAACAATGACAACTACTAACACCAGAGTCCATTACAATGTGTTCTTTACATCTAACTGTAATAGCATGGCCACTGTGGCCTTCCGTGTTTAGAATCAGAGTGCATCCAAGACAGCCCTGTGCTACTAAGTGTATGAGCATGCCCAGTATAACCTTGTGTAGATGGACACATTGTGCATTCTGAACAGCCCTGTGTTACTAAGTGTGTGAGCATGCCCAGTGACACCTTGTGTCAGTTATGTGCCTCTATGTGTATGGGCATGGCCATTGTAACCCTGTATAGTGACAGTAGTCCATTCCACAGATGGGCATACTCCAGGTCAGGATGGATTCCTACTTTAAACACACACGTTCACAGGTATGTACATCTTAACTGCCAGCGTCCCTGTTGATGTCCGCATTCCAAGAAGATCATAATGACAGCCTTGAAATGTGTAGTCTGTGTGGCGCGACTCGTAACTATGTAGTATTGTAATAGTGATCTGTAGATAGGCAGGTGTTCTGTTCCCACCACTGGTGTGTGTGTGTGTGTGTGTGTGTGTGTGTGTGTGTGTGTGTGTGTGTGTGTGTGTGTGTGTGTGTGTGTGCGTGTGTGTGTGTGTGTGTGTGTGTGTGTGTGTGTGTGTGTGTGTGTGTGTGTGTTTGTCCCCGTCTGCCTGAGGACTGAATAATGCTTTTAGACTGCTCACACTCCATACCATTCCTATACCCACATTTGGCAAGGCTGATTATGTCACCCACCTAGAAATATATCTTTGGGAGTACTGTAACCCAATAATCTGGGTAGCGTGTTCTGTAACTGCGTAATGCTGTAGTGTGCTAAAGTAGTTAGGTCGGTGTTCTAATCCCAGACATGCCAAGTGTGTGTGTGTGTGTGTGTGTGTGTGTGTGTGTGTGTGTGTGTGTGTGTGTGTGTGTGTGTGTGTGTGTTTGTGGTGTCTGCCTGTGTGAGACAGGTACAGTGCTTTGTAGAGTATGCACTCTCTGTACAAATCACATGACCACCTTTGTTATTCCTGCTGTTGTCACCCACCAAGGTATACACCTGTAGGCGTGCTGCAACCCAGTATTCGCCATAGTGCGTGCCCTAAAAGCGTATCTCTGCAGTGTGATACGGTAGGTAGGGGTTCATATACAGGACATGGCAAGTGTGTGTTTGTCAGAGCCTGTGCAGAGGTGGCTGTGAGTGCCTTACCTTTGGACATGTTGGGGAGTGGATTTTGCAGTTTTCCTATATGGTGTCCGTCTTATGACACATTGGCCACCTCACGAGGAGTACAGCTGTCAGTCAGCCATGGGACTGTGTTGGCAAGCCATACCCCTACATCTGGCAAAAGGCCTGGTGAACAAAGTATGCAACCCTACTAGTACCCAGAATATGTCCTGCACCCATGTGCTATGCACAAGCAAACTTGCCTAGGATATCCCCCATGTTGCTAGTACCATGCACACTGATGACAGATAGTAGGCATGGTGTGAATGCAGTGGCCTGCAGAGGACATGGCACCCTGTACAGCGGTACAATAGGCACATATATGCGGACATTGTGCCTTCACTATGTTCCTCATTGGATGCCTGCAACATATATGGTGCCATCAAATGTGATCCACAGTGGCCATACAATGCCGTACACATGTGCCCTGTATGGACCAATGCCACTGACACCAGGGAATACCTGTATCATACTATCAATGCAGGTGCAGGGTTGACCTGCTCACTATAAGCAGGTTTCGCCACACCAGGCCAGTATTGGGCATATCTGGGGATAACAGTCTGTGTACACAACATGTGCCTGCCAAACCAGGTACACCTGTACATGTCACTGTACAGTATTGTGGGACATGCACATCCCAGGCAATGTCCATGAGAAGGACTATCAAACACAGGCATGGCATGCATTGCAAAGCTATGGCCATATACATTGGTAACCAGGATGTCAGGGCAGATCATGCAGTATTCATCTGTGTGGGACATTGCAGACACTACACCCCTGCACTACACACCATTGTCAGGTGACGCGATGACAAGGATTACCCCTCACCCAGCCTTATACAGCCATCTTGCACAGCCAACCACTACACAGCCATGAAGCAATGCATACATGCATGTCAGTACTGGCACCATGTGTCTGCATGTAGGTTATGATGCTCCCAACAACAGTCACACCCAGTATAACCCTCAGTGGCATACCAACAGATGTCAAACACTTTCACATGCCCTAGCCCATAGAACCTCCAGATATCCTCTGTGGTGCATGTAGTCCTGTGCATTACTACAGTGTGGCAAACTAAGTAGTTAGGTTGTGTATTTGTGGCCCTGGAAAAGTGTCAATGCGTGTCCATTAGAGAGTGTGGTTGTGGTGACAGTGGCATCCATTCACATGGACAGCCATGTGTGCCACACCTAATGTATGTCTACTATATCTCTGTTGCAGATGTCACTCACCTACACACATATATGTTCTTACAGCACAACAACATTTTGCCTTTGTGGCACATGTAGTAACGTCATGCACATGTAATAGTAATGACTAGTCAATCAGGGGTTTGACCCCTGTACTGTTAGGCGTGTGGCAGACGATGCTTAGAGTTAAGTCTCCAAGCCCTTCCCTGGTGTACTTTGCCTGTCCCACCCACACACTCTCTGGTGGATGTGAAGGTGTACACCTGCTTAGCAGCAGCATGTGTATTGTAAGTGATGGACATGATCAGGTGATGGCCTCTGTGGCTATTGCAGTCCTCCTCTAGCTGATTGCATGTGGAACAGCTGTGATGGTGTTCCCATAGCCATTCGCATGATAAACACAGTACACTATCTGGGGAAAACATGTTGGTATTTGGCCATGACAGTCACTGTGAGTGGTACCTGGATGTGGTGTTCTGACATGGCATCACAGATGATATCTGGATGTACCTCAAACTTTATACACAGTGGGAAATAGCCTAAAGACAGGAGGGTGATATGCCACACATGACTACAACATGTAAGTGTAGCTATGCTGCGCTGAGACTACTGCCTGTTTAACATGTGTGTGGTAATGGCTATTCTGCATGTTTTAATACAGACATGACAGTACTCTGTTCGTGAGGGACCCACATCTGTAGGGTCATCTGTGAACTGGTCAGTGTGTGCAACCATTTGTTTCCTGTGTTACACAGTGAACACACATCTGTGCACAGCAGAAGCATAGTGTGAGGATTGCAGACAGTACATGATGATAGGGATGTGTTACTGCCATCACATCCCTGACTGGACATGTGTCACATGAAACAGTGGTATGACAGACATTGTCTGGGGTTCCCAGTGACAAGCCAATAATGGGCAACTGTTCATAGCTGCGGTCACACGTCTACTACACATTGTACAGATGGCATGCAGTATCTATGCATGTGTTGTGCTCCCTCTGCAAATGTATACCATCTATTGTGTTGGGTTGATGGTGATATCTATGCATCCTGTTGTAGGTAATCCTGTATGCTGGTGTCTATCACTAAGCTATATGTGGGTTTAAACTGTAACACCATAGGCTGAATGAGTTGGGAGGTCCCGGCAGAACTTCCTGTTCCACTTCAGCTGACCATGGCACCGGGCACTAGCACATCTGGGGCCCAGCCTTGGACATCAACCTCTGTTGGCTCTGCACCACCTTCTGGCAGTACCACCACTGAGGATGGAGCATGTCCCCCCTGGGAGCAGGAACAGACAGATACACGTCTGCTGTTGTGCAGTCCCAGATGTGTTGCACTGGGGGCTCAATAAGGGGCTCTGAAGCCAGATACACAAGCTCAAGGGTGGAGTGTCACATTTACAGGGTGATGCTGCCCCTCCTGGACAGCCCCCAGCACTGCCTCATTTGCAGCTGTTTAGGTGCAGTGGCGGTTGCCCATGGCTGGGGACCGCCATCCCACTGTCCCCATGGGCTTGTGAATGCCGAACACCCATCCCCATCCTGGGTGTATCCCCCCACATGTGTCATATACCAACCCTGTATGCTGTCATGTCTGTGATCTGACCCTACCTATCCTTCACGGCCATACCTACACTCCTTCCCCTATATCCGACCCTCACCTACGGAAACATAAGGCCAATCGGCTCCTAGGACAACATCTGCCCTATACATAGCTGTCCATTTCACACACATGCCCACTGGACACATGTAATCCTTGTAATACGCATCACAACATACTCCTGTTATCCTTACCCCAGTCCCTCAGGCACACGATCCAGGAATTCACATCACTCCTAAATGGTCCAGGTACACGTGATGAGGATGACCCGATTGTACACACAACATTACCGGTCCCTCTGTGGTTACCCCATTTATGATGATGATGTTGCACACAGCACCTTGCAAGAGTACTGTTCACACATAATGATTGGACAGGTACTGTTGTGTTAATGTACATTACATGCACAGAGTGATGTATATGGCCAATGTACAACTATTTGCATGTATGAATGACACGTCTGTCTGAAGGAGTCTTGAGATCACACAGAACAAGACCACTGCATAATACAGGCATTGCTGGTGTTTCCCATTTCATTTGTTTGTAATGCTTTGTTGCCATATGGTATGTTCCTGATATATCTCTATGTAACTATATGTTGGACATAAACACTCACATATACATCTACATGATGGGATACATTCCTATACTGTTGAATGACTGCGCTGTATGATATGTTTGTGGTACTGTCCATTGTCTGTATATCTGCCATGGCGTATTGGTAATTCACATTAGCTGTGTGTGCAGGGTCCTGGTTCCAAGCCTTGCAGAGGACGTTTATTTGGTTGCAGGGCAGAACAAGGCCATTGGATATGGAGGGAATAAGGCACATTAAAGCAGTTTGGAGCGGGTGTGTGTGGGTTTGCACGGTGTTAAGCACTGCTGACCTCTGGTTGAAGCTTCTTACACTCGATTAGCCTCTACATTGCTTTACCAGTGCAATACACGCATACTGGTAGCCAAACAGGCTTACACCCACTCACTCCCACACTTGCAAATGCACCGACATTGGTGCTTGCATCTGACACTCACACCCCTGAGTGGGAGCGAGGACCACAATATTGCCTTGTGATGCCTATTACATCGGACTACATGACTACAGTATCAGGAATGGCTGCCCATTAGGTGACGGCATGGCGTTGGACTGTACGGAATCGGCGGCCTGTCCAGTGAATTAATCATATTATTTGTGTGTTCCTCATACAATCTTCTCCCGTCTGGCTGATACATGGGAACCGAGACTCTTCAATACAGACAAGTAATTGGGTTTTGGGAGCCACATCCATCGGCCGAGTCATGCTACCGCATACCTATTATAGGTTTGCCACCTTTTCAATTGGCCAAGGTGGGACTTTAGGGTTAACACCTGTCCCACTTTGCGAGGGACAGTCCCTCTTTAGGCAGTTGTGTTCTGCGAAAATATTCAAGACATAGCAAATGTCCTGAGATTACAGGACAAAATTATATCCTAAGTTTCTTTAATTGTTGCATAAAACAGTTATTTTATATATGAAACTTCTATATGTTATGTGAAATGGCATAAGCAATTCAAATGTGACTAGAATAAGCTTTTATTTGTGCAAATAAGGAAAATCCTGTACTATGCTCAGCTGTAGGTATGTTTTGTCCTGGAAAATATGACATTTCTACAGAACATGTCCCACTTTGGGCATTTGAAAAGGTGGCAACCATATAGGACCTTTATGTAGAGACGTCAGATTTTGCAGGGCAAAACATACCCACAGCCAGTACAAAGGAGAGTACTTCACTGTTTTGCCCAAATAAAAGGTTATTCTTGTAGAAATATAGTTGCTTATACTGTTTCTTATAACATTTAGGTGTTTCAGATACAAAATAATTGTTTTATGCAACTACTACAGACAATATAGGAAATCTTTGTCCTAAATCACAGGACATTAGCCATAATTACAATTAGTTTGCAGGACACAACTGCCCAAAGGTGAGTGTCCCTCGCAGAGGTGGACAGGTGGTAAACCCAACCCTATTATTCTATCATCTTTCTAAGGTAGTCGGCGGAATATGCGCTATCTCTCACTACCAGACCTCTCATATGAATGGGGAAGAATGAACACTGAATCAGGGACACTGCATAACAACCTCAGGGACACATTTGGAAGTTTGGTGCTATTAACCTGACACATTGGCAGACCCAGAGCATATGTATTCATACACATTGTCAGAGGTACATGCTGTTTATGACTCTTACATGTTGTCATTATTCATTACGTGTATTCCGCCACCTTTCCTCCTAATATCACTAGTTCTAGGAGGGTTTAGTTGGGACAGAGTTAGATTCTGATTCGTAATCACGGACATCCCTGGTAATCGGGGACAGTTCAATGGTATGGTCCCTACGTATTCCCCCAATGGTTTACGGACTATCCAGTGGATGTGCTCTTAAGGTTTGGGAGGTATGGGCATCTGCTATGCCCACATCGGAATATTACTTACATCCATGGGGCAGTCCTAATATGGCTCTGCCAGCCAACACCTGCACGCCTAGGCCCATAATCGCATACCCATAGTTTCCCTAACCTGCCACTCCTCTACAGCACCTATCCTTACTGTGGGCGCAGGTGGGGTATAAACACACCCCTACACATTGCCCACTCTCCCCGTGTCGGGACACATGTCATACATTGTGTCAACCCATGTGTTATCAGGCTTGCACAACCTACTAGTCCATGTACATCTACAGCCTGGTCGCATCAATCATTGCAGGGCTTGGCTTCAATCACTAAATTTTTGGTGTCCCACAAAGGACATCGCTGTCCATGTTTCAAGTGTAGACCTTGCAGATCTCTCCCACTGGTAGTTTCCTGCCGGTGGTCTGGGAAGCAGTGGTTTATTTACCTTTATTGTGTGTCTGTATGTCTCACCGGCCTAGCTGGGGGGGTGGGGAGTAGACGTTTGTTTATTGGACCTCCCACCAACATATGCCTGGACTGAATATATGTTACCCGTAACTGCTGTATCATATCCTAGGTATATACATGTGTATATTTACTGTAACATATATATATATATATATATATATATATATATATATATTTACATTAATATATACAGCTATATCTGCATATATGTATATTCATATCATGCTTGATGTATATTCATATCTTGCTGTCTATATATACATATATATTTGTAAATATATATATATATATATATATATATATAAAATCTAATGACATATGGGTCTATGGTTGTCTGCATATGTATAGATTCATATGTGGGTATGCATCTGTATTCTTTCTCTGTATGTATATATTAGTACTACTGCGAGGGAGAAGCATATTTCTATCTTGCTATGGGTACATATACACACACATAACTCTACTTATATACGTCTACATCTGGTTATTCCATTCCATGCCATACAGATTACACTTTGCTTTAGTGGGTCTCACAGTGGGTGTGGCTGCTCGTTGGGTGATGCTTTTGCCCAATGAACACATTCACTTGCATCCCTAGGGCTGTCCATATTGGCCAACATCAGCCAACACCTACACACCTAGACCCGTAAGTAGCTACCCATAATTCCTATTATTTATGTTAACAAATTGAATGCATGTGTTACAGAGAATGTACTTCTACATGTTGTTGTCTGCATGTGTGTATGCATATATACCTATTATGAACTAGCTGACCT
The DNA here is from genome assembly GCF_019279795.1 of Protopterus annectens. Taxonomy (NCBI): domain Eukaryota; kingdom Metazoa; phylum Chordata; order Ceratodontiformes; family Protopteridae; genus Protopterus; species Protopterus annectens. Next base: position 636,279,657 of record NC_056726.1, on the reverse strand, counting down.
CCACGGGGAGGTCCAATTAGAATCGGGCCGTACAACCCCGGCACGCCTGGATCCATAATTTCATACCCATAGTTCCTCCATCCCGCCCATGTTGAATTTACACCCGTAACTTCCATTATCCACTTGTTTATCACAGCCATGACACACCTTTACACATTGCCCTTTCCAGAGCGTTTGGGGCCCTACACATATTTTGTCCCACCTCAAGTATTCAGAGGCTCTCCCGCCATGTAATATTTGCACATTCGTGCCTTTTCTGGGGTTATGGATTACGGCCATTTGCACGTTACAATTTTCGGTGATCACAGCATGGACTACTTTCCGTCTGTGTGTAAAGTAGACTTAGCAATTCAACGATATTACTCCCACTTGTAAAACCCTGCATGTGGTGTGAGTAGCAGTGCTCTACTCACTCCTGGGCAGCTTTTTATGACATACGCTGACAGCCCTATATAATACCATATTTGCTCTTGATTCCCTTCGTATTCCTTGTTTATTGTTGCTTTATTGTTGCAACATTTATTTTTTATATATATATTTAATGTATGTATATATATATATATATATATATATATATATATATATATATATATATACATATGTATATATATTACATCTGTACATACATATATACATTTCCTATGCTGGGCGCTGCTTATACGCATGCAGGCGCACTCGCATATGCTTACTGTGTGTTACATATGTTTACTGCCGCTTATTTGTGCTTACTTGTGCCTTATTCATTATGAAAATACCACTTTGATTGAGGGGATCTGGTTAATAGTCCCTTGCGATACACACATTCACTTTTACATGTTTTCATGTCAGCTTTACAGCAGAACAACATTCATTCCACAAGGAAAATGATATGTGCTATAGTTGAACTTGAATCGTGAATGCCTGTTCATTAGGCGGATGCTCTAACCACTACACTATTGGTGTTTTGCTTCATTTATATGTATACCCATGGTTCATAGTTACCAAAACACATGCCTCAAAACTTCACTTACACAGCAGGCATCCATTTTCCTGTTGGGAAAACCGCACTACTACACATGTGCCATTCCCTACTGCTCTGGACCCATGCCGCATGTTGACTCACTCAGAGTATATTCAGACCTCCAAAGCCTATAGTCCTGGCACATACGTGTGTTTGATTGTCAGGGTGTTCATGTGGTCATCCGGGTTTATGCTTGTCTTGACTGGGGACCGGGACTACCCTGTACCCATTTGAAAGTTAGATTTAGCACGTGGACAAGGTTACTCCCACTGTTAACATCTTACCTGTGGTTAGAGACGCAGGGATGTTGGCCACCTCTGGCCAGCTTGATATGTCAGCACTAGATAATATGGGTGTTCTGCTGCTATTTTCCTTCACATTTGTTATGAATGCTTTCTTGTTCCTATGTTTGTTCAGTAGATATATATATATATAATGGTGTTCTGCTTCATTTATATGTATACCCATGGTTCATAGTTACCCGAACACACGCCTCAACACTTCACTAACACAGCAGGCATTCATTTTCCTGTTGGGAAAACCACACTACTACACATGCACCATTCTCTACTGCTTTAGACATGTCCCGTATGTTGGCTCACTCCAAGTATATTCAGACATCTCAAGCTTATAGTCCTGGGACATACGTTCATATCATGGTCAGGGTGTTCAATTAGTCTTCTGATTTTCGGCTCATCTGACTGTTGACTGGGACTGTCCTGTACCTGTTTGAAAGTCAGACAGCACGGGGACATAGTTAGTTCCACTTTTAGCATCCTACCTGTGGTTGGGGATGCAGAGGTTTGCTCACCTCTGGCCAACCTGATATAACAGCACTAAATATTATGGGGGGGGGGGTTCTGCTGCTGGGGGGTTCTGCTGCTGCTGCTTCCCTTCACATTCGTTATGACTGCTATATTGTGACCATGTTCATTCTTCATATATCTATATATATATATATATATATATATATATATATATATATATATATATATATATATATACACACATCAGTCTGTACATACACATGCATATACACCTACATGCTTATTTACATTTCCCATACTGTTGAATCACTGCCACTTACTGTTGCGCATACATGCTTGCATACCCGCTTACGTCTAGGGTTGTCACCTTTTCAAATGGCCAAAGTGGGACATTTTCGGGACACACATCAGATTTTACAGGCTGACACATACCCACAGTCAGTACAAAGGATAGAACTTTACTTTTTTGCCTAAACAAAAGCTTATTCTTGTAGCAGTTTAGTTGCTTATTCTGTTTCTTGTAACATTTAGGTATTTTACATACAGAAATAACTATTTTATGTAACTGTTACATGAAATATGGGACATAATTATTTCCTACAATCTCAGAACATTTGCCATTTTAATATTTTTGGTCAGGACACAACTGCCCAAAAAGGGATTGTCCCTTGCAAAGTGGGACAGGTGGTAACCCTACTTACGTCTGCTTTAAAATGCCTTAATCACCCTATATCCGACTACCACTATTGTGGCCATCATATAAAATTAGCCCTTGCATGGCTTGGACCCGGGAACAGGAACACCATAGTCACTGGTTTTACCACTAAACCATCTGTGATACATTCTCTATGGAAGGTAATTAGGATATATGACTTTACTACAGCCATTCCACAGTACTGGCAACAAATGTGACAGTCGGGTGGTGTACATACGTATAGTACACGTTACTATTCATATGTTTCTGAGACGCATATGTATACATTTGCAAGTATACATATTTATGAATTGGACACATACTTGACAACTACTTATATGCATGTATGTGTGATGTGTAGCTATGCGAATGTGAAAGGTATATATTCCTGATAATGCACGTGGGGAGACATGCATCACGGTCAGGTGTTTAATCCCGGGTCGTAGGTTCTGCAGGACCAGCTGGAGGCTGAGCAGGGTTGTGGATAACTACTGCTCATACAACTTGTGTCCAGATGTCTACGGGACTGGACATCATGTCGTGACACCAAGTCTAATCTTTAGAACAAATACTTATCACATGAGGGATATCCAAAAATTTTGGGGACCAATAACCTCGATTCTTTTGGCTTTACGAAAATGAGGTAGGGTTATACATGCAAGGGATAAATAGTTTGCAATCCTGAGACTGCCTACTAGATATGAGTAGGGGTCACTATGTGCAGATATGGCTGCGCCAAGCTAGCAGCCCAAGTATGGGTGGTTTTGGTGGACGTTCAGGAAGGGGGGGTGTGCTGTGGAGGGGATGATGGGTATTCAATTATGTATCCAGGTGTGTTGGGGTTGGATGGCTCAGTTCAGGCCAGACCATTATGTAGGTGTGAGCCGGTAACGTTTCTGTACATGTGTATCGCACATTTTAATGTTCATATGTTTGTGGGATTATGCTCTACAGTATGGCCTGTCAGGTTGTATTGTGGATGTGAATGTTTGTTCTTTGGTTTTCTGATTCACCCACTGCTCCCTCGTACACCTCCAGTTCACCTATTGTGCATCTGACCCAGTCTCCCCTTGGCAAATTATTACATTACCCATCACCCCCCACCCCCATATTCCACACACACACACCATCCATCCCTTCTCTGGCTGATGGCCCATGGCACAGTCAGCAGAACACATTGCATGCACTACATATCTCTGGTACCAATATGGTTGTGAGGACTACCCATTTTTGATCTTCCACATGCTGTACTTCACGCATATAGGTACACACAAATACTTATCTTTCATGACATGGTAGGTAGACCCGGGTAATACCTGTTCATCTTTGGGCCGTCCAGACAAGGATGACTTGGACCATGAATGGGCAGATATTGAGCAAATGCTCTGAGCATTGGTAGGGTTGCCACCTTTTCAAATGACCAAAATGGGACATTTTCAGGACACACATCAGATTTTACAGGCCAACATATACCCACGGTCAGTACAAAGGATAGTACTTTAGTTTTATGCCTAAATGAAAGCTTATTGTTGTAGCAGTTTAGTTGCTTATTCTGTTTCTTGTAACATTTAGGTATTTTACATACAGAAATAAGTATTGTATGGAACTATTACATAAAATATGGGACATAATTATGTCCTACAATCGCAGAACATTTAACATTTATAGTGGTTTTGGTAAGGACACAACTGCCCAGAGAAGGACTGTCCCTCATAAAGTGGGACAGGTGGTAACCTTAACCATTGGGCTAGGCTTAGCAAATGGCAGCGGCGCGCTAACATGCTGCGTTTCGCTTCCACTTGGTATAACAATCAACACTACAATGGAATACGGGCACAGGGTTTTAAATGTCATTTGTTCGAGGGACGGGGACTCAATATTCAACTACGTGCCTTTCTGTTTACTTTTTATTTTGGTGTTCGCAAAACTGTTTTGTATGCTTTGCATACATTTCAGTATCCACGGACACTGACAGGAGTGATTATTATTAGAGGCAGGCTGTACTAGTCAGCATTTTAGGTTGCACGTCTGCAGCCATGTTCACGCCTCCGTGCAGCGCTTAGACACGCCCCCTGCACTTGCGCATGTTTCCTATGCACGTGGACATTGTGGCAGCGTGCCTTCATTAATATGCATGTAGTACTGCTGTGCCATCTCTATGCCGCACGGTTGGTGCAAGGCTAACGCAGTCCTTGCGCCGAGCTTCATGTAACCCGGGGAGTGTGTAACAATACCAAAACTAGTACAATGTATAAACATTAGTATTTTTACAGACTATAATGCCCCTCCTGCTAACATGTACCCATACCTCTCAACCTCTTAATACAAGAATTCTAGACAAAGCCAAAAATAAAGGGACAACAAAGGGCTAACTAACATCAGGATCAGATTTTAAATACAGTCCTTATAAACTTAAATAATTGCTAGAATGACATATTTTGAATTAGCATGCATTTTATGAAGATTACAAAGTCTGAAACTCAAATATCTCTCATTACTTAGTGACTTCAGTCCTCAGTGATTTGCCAGAAAACCACAAAATGCATGAGGAACAGACTGAAAATATGAGGTGAAAATCTAGATATTCTGTGAATGCTTGTACCCCTCACAGCAGTTTTATATATTTGCATGTACTGTGAACATACAAGCATTCACAGACATCTCTGACTATGGAACATTACCAATCAGCTTGTAATCAGTTAACTAAGGGGCTAATGGTCAGTGATCTTTTTCCTAAGCACTGTTACGCAGCATACAGAAGGAGACTATACTTTACTATCCAGAGGTATTCTTTACATAAGCAGGGTGTCTTAAATCATTTGTAGTTGAAATCATGCAAGAGTTAATGTTTACTTTGCAGTATATTTTTGAGAAAGTTGAGTTATTTTTGGTGAGTCATGTGATTAGGTGGATCCATGTGATTAGGTGGATCTTTACACTTGAAAGTAAACACCTGAGCTAGCTACATGGCACTCATATGTCTTTTCTTTTTTAAGGCCTACTACCTCCAGCTGCTCACAAACTGTTAGAAAACTTTCAAAACGTTTGAAATTCTGGATCCAGAGATTTAAGCTGTATCTTACTGCGTGTCCTCACTGACAAACTTGAGAAAGTAGTGTGTCATATTTCTACATGTCACAGATGAGGTCATCAATATATTTAATACATTTGCTCTACCTGAAGGGAAGAAAAGCAGTTTGATAGTACTGAAAACTAAATCCCAGGCATTCTGTGAGCCAAGAATAATCTACCCTTTGTCAGACATTTAGTTTCTAACAGGCAACCAGGGACCACAAATCACTTGTGATGTATATGTGACTGATTTTAGATGCAGAATTAGGGACAGTAAACTTGTAAAGTTATATGACTGATTAGAGAAAGAATTGTATGTGGTATAAATTGAGCCGGATTCATGAACATCTACACTAAGTGTACACCATTCGAGTGAAAAGACAACATAAGCATAACTCCCACTTTCTACTTCCTAATTTTAGTTTTCCTACTAATTTTCTTGTAGCCCTAAATATTGAGGGGGATTCATAAAGGTTACCGCAAAGTGTAGACTATGGAAGGGATTCATGAAAGCTTACATGATAATTTTTACTGAGCGTGTGTTGCGGCATGATGCGCACATGGCCACAACAAGTTTTAGATTCAGTAAACTCTGCACAGCGGCACACACTCACGCACAAGTATGGAAACTTTTGTGGTATGCAAATTACAGCATAAGTAGCTGAATTTTATGCGAATGAAGCAACTCAACACTGGGAGCGATTCAGCAACCTCTAAAGCGACCGTGTAGACTCTGTGTTCGTGTTCACTGCATATCTGGAAACTTTCCAAATACAGCCACTGAAATGAGTCTACATGGAAGCAAGAATAAGTAAATGTTCTTAAAAATTTGTACAGAACTGACTTCAATATGTAATCCCACACATATTATGACCTAATTACATACTGTGGATGCTAGAATATTACAGTTACAAAATAAAAATACATTTTTAAGGGCCATGACATAAATTCACCTTTGCTGCCCCACCCCTAAAAGAAAATGCAATTGTACATAATACAGGCTGCTACAATGTTTTAACATTCTGAAACAGACTATTATATTGTACTGTAAGCATATGTAGTATGTACCAGATAAATGGCTAAAGGAATAGCCTCCCTTGTGTTTACAACATTGTACTCCCATGCAGTTTCTTCACTGGCACATCTATTAAATGTGTAGATTCCAAGCTGTCAGCATGGTAAAGATTCAGATTAGGTAAAAACTTATTGGTATTGCTGAATGCCAAAAAAAAGTAACCCTGTAGGGATGTTCACTCCATGTAAGCACTTCCATAGTGTTTTTGTTTTCAATTGATGTCTACAGTCTGTAATGACATCAACAGTGTGTGTCAGGCTGCACTTTCAAAGCTGTACAGGTCAGTCTGTGGAGGGTGAAGGTGCATGTAAGCTATGCACAAATTACAGGTTTTATGTCATCCTCAGCATTTAGTTGTAAAATGTGTCTTCTCAGTCCATTTCAAAAATGTTTTTAATGTCCTTGTTTGCGCGATGCTGCACTATGCTCATCATCGTGCAATGGAAGAATAAATAGCAGGCTTTGTTGTGCTTGTCATGTAGGCAGTCCTGTGGCACCATGTGTATGTGTAGGGCTAAAGTGCAGAAGGCCCTAGGTTTGACTACAAGGTGGGAAAGCTTACCTTTTTATATTGAATATTTGCACAATATCACAAGAATGGAGGAAAGTATTTATAATTTTGCCGTGCTTACTTTATTTATGTATAGCTGCATGGGGGTGGGGGGAGTGATGATGCACCTAGCACAATGATGACCAAGCAGCAGGTGTGTGTAATAGATGCTAATTACAAAATAAGCAGGTGAATTCCATTTTCATGAACCAATCCAACACAGTGCAGCTATTAAACATGCTATAAAGCATCCATGCAACCTCCATTCTTGTTTTCCTAAATACTTCAAGACAACTGGAGTAGAAACAAGGAAATTTTAACTGATACAATGCTAGAGGCTGCTGCAGCTATCCTACATCTGCATGTGCTACAGGCTGAAGTTAGTGCTGCTAGTGCTGATGACAATAGGCCTAGGCCAAGAAAAAGCATGTTCAGACCCAGGGTAACTTATCAGATGGTACATGACCTAGAAATTGTAGAGTTCTACAGGCTGGACAGGAACACATTACAAGTACTCTGTGAGCTCTTTACCTTCAACTCAGAGCCAGAACCAACTGAGGGGAACCCATCCCAGTGGAAACTAAGGTATATGTAGCCCTTCGAATATTAGCTACAGGTACTTTTCAAAGGCCAGCTGGGGATATGATAGGTGTGTCACAGCCCTCAGCATCCAGGATCCTCCACCAATTCCTGCATGTTATGCTCATACATGCCAGTGAGCACATATGTTTTCCCCATAGTTCTGAGAAGAGGGCTAGCAATATGCAACAGTTCTACCCTGTAGCGCACTATCCTGACATACTGGGTGCCGTAGATTGCACTCATGTACACATCAAGGCACCACCTGGTGAGCAGGGTAGAATCTACATTAACCACAAGGAATAACACTCCATCAACTGCCAAGTTGTGTACAATTTCCAGGTAATAATCTTGAATGTGTGTGCTGGCAACCTTGGCAGTTATCATGACTCCCATGTCTGGCACACATCACAGCTTTATCAGATGTTTGCTAGGGGGGACATTCCACAGGGTCATTTACTGGAGATGCTGGCTATGCACTGGAACCATGGATGGTAACACCCATCAACAGTGCACATACAAGCATGGAAGAACGCCATAATGAGGCACATACTAGCAAAAACCTCCGCTAATTCAAAAGCCAAGAACTCGACTCAGGCCAGTCCAAAATGTAAAAAACATGAAAAACAACAAATTTTATTAAGCCACTGTAAAAGCTTTTCGTTAGTACATTAGTTATTTTACTTGAAAGCAGGCAAGATACAATGTATGCATAGGTAATTTTTGATTAGGAAGCGTCGCACTTCCATTATTAGTATTTATGCTGCAGGTTGAATATTGTTATTTTTATGTTATTATATATTTTACATATTTATCTACTTTATACAGTTTAATAATCAAAATATTGGGCTTTTTTCTTTCAGTTTCAAAGCCTGCTATTATTACAGTCTTGGTGTATGATTTTTTTATGTTTTATTATGTTAATAGAGAATTGCAAATGCACCTTAGTTAGCTGTGATCTGTACCTTTAAGGAGCTAAAGGGAGAGCAAGGGGCGTGGTTAACTGTTTCAATGCTGGTATTTAAACTCACTTGTAATGGTGGGAATATTTTGCTTGTCTGAAGAAGTTAGTGCAAGGTACTAATGAAAAGCTTTTACAGTGGCTTAATAAAATTTGTTGTTTTTCATGTTTTTTTACATTTTGGACTGGCCTGAGTTGAGTTCTTGGCTTTTGAATTAGCGGTGGTTTTCGCTAGTTTGTTTTTCCGGTCTTGAAAGTTTATTTCTATAATGAGGCACATGCCCAAACCAGAAACATCATAGAGCATGTGTTTGGCCTGTTGAAGTCACTGTTCTGGTTCTTAGATACAGCTGGTGGAGCCCTGCAGTATAATCCAGAAACGTGCATACGTCATCACAGTATGTGCTATGTTACACAATCTTATCTTGTAGAAACAGCTGCAGCAGGTTCAGCTAGGGAAAGGGACATACACCCCCCACCAATGTGTAGGTCTCCACAGCCACAGTCAGAGGAAGGCTCAGAGGGCGAACCACCAACTGCTGTGGAGGCAAATGCAGGCATGCTCAGTATGCCCTTGCTTTGGCGAAAAGACAACATATAGCACATTCACTGACCACCTAGCTGCCTAATACCTTTCTCCTACTTGCACACATAGTACACATAGTAAAATTGATGACAGGCAACCCACACAACCTGTACATCCCCATGTACTGACTGTGTACTGCTTGCATCAGACATAGTCATCCCAGAAATCAAAATGTGTCCATTGCTGCATTTCTAAGGTAAGTCCTGAACTTAAAGTGTAGTTTATTAATGATATTATGGCATATCCCTGTATTTAGTAGATTGGAACAGTAATTAAATAAATAGTGCCATGGAGTTGTGCAAAAGGTACTTTAACATGTGACAGTAGATAGACCTTTACTTCACTCATATGTGTCCATTAATAAGTACTAGGCCTCAGGTTTCAAAGATTCACACAGTCCTACCACTGAAGTACATTGATGCTCACTACATGGCCTTATTTTTGCACCATACCTTTGTACTGTAAAATCAGTAAAGAGAAAAGTTAGACCGTACTCATACACATTTTAGTTTCTGAATTCACAACCCTTCCCAAGATCAAAAAACAGACTGGAAGCAGAAACAGGACAGTAATAAGAGCATCCTTTCCTCATTTGTGCCATAGCAGTAGCAGTATAAACTTTGCTTATCCACAAAAAGAACACAAAAGAACAGGCTATGATTGTTTGTGACATAGTACATGAACTCCCACCCCAAGAGCAGTGTAGCCTTGCTTGTGCCTTAACAGTAACTCAGCAATGGTCTCCCCAAAAGAATATATGGCTGTTTGTGCCATCCACCTGGCCTTCACTTGCTGGCAAATGCATATCATATAACTCTCAGTTAATATCCGCACACATTTTAAGGCCAAGAATATTGAATACCTTACATAACTTGAATGTCTCACAGTACTGGTCAGATAACAGATACAGTACCAAGAAACACAGACAAGTAAGAGAAAGCTGTATATTTGAAAACAGAATCCTAACAGGTTGTGTGATCAGTAAGTGCATTATGTCCAAATATAATAAGTACAAGTCACAGATAAAGATCTCACAGCAATGTACATTCTGATGCATTTGTTTGTGTGAACAATGACTTCAGTTATTTGCTGCAAAGCTGTTTGTGTGTCAAACAGGCCTAAGGCATCCCTCCTGTTTTCTGAATCTGCAGTAGTGTGAGAGTTCAAATCCTGAACTATGTACAAATAACTGATGTATAGTATAATTTTGTGGTGCGTATGTCACACCTTGGTTTTGCTCAGTTAACATATGTCTCCCTTTCCATTTATCTTCCTACTTTTATTTTTTTTTATTCCACTGTTTTTGCAATGCACCGCATAGTGCAAATAAATAACTGCAGGTTTGGCTGTGCTTATGTAGCTTATGTAAAGTGCAGCATTGCTGAAACTGGTCCATCTAGGAAGCAGACAGGCAGACATAGAAATGGAATACATTCAGTAAATGCTTTTGGTCATTGCGAAAACTCGGCGTGGAGTAACTGTCACACATTAGCGATACAGCTCATGTTTGGGCACTGCTTACTTATGTGCAGCTGTATCCTACATGTACATACAATTAGTATTAGTTAACTATAGCACAAATCAGCTGCCCAATGCACACCTTTCAACTGTTTAGATATCTGTATTTTGCCCTGCTCCTCATAAAAAGCTATTTTTTTTGGAAATAATTTGAAAATACTTGACTACTGAAGCCAGAAAACAACGACAGACATTTGAATTTCAAAACTCCTACCCTTCAGAAAATTCACATTAATGCAAAACATGTTATTCATGCAACTGTATACGTTTGTAAGAGCAGTATGTAAAACATGTCCCTAAGTTAGGTCCATTTTCAACCCAATATGTATGGCTTTGTCCAGATTCCTTGCTATAAAAGGTTAAGTATAGCCCGATGTGCTATGGAAATGTATATATGATGCTGTCTGATTTCAGTCCGTGTGTTGGCCACACACCCACAAGCATTACAACCATGGGGTCTCAGTTTATTTTTCTCCACACATATATCAACCACATGACAAAGTGTAATTTATAATGCTGTGTGCTCCCAGTACCAGTTGATGGTGCTCACAACCTTGCTCTGCTAAGCTCCAACATCCAAATATGCTCACTAAGGGTATTTATGTTGTTATACAGCTAGGCGTCTCAGCAGCCTAGTGCTATTAGGCTATTAGCCTCATATGATGCTGTGACCCTATGTGCCTATGCAGGCCTGCTGATGTCATCTACTGTAAGTTCACCTGCAATCCTATAAGTCAGACATGTTCCATGGCACATGATTAGGTACTCTGTTCTGTAGTCAATTACAGTTTGGACTGTCACCTCCAGAGACAGAGGTGACAATATAATCATGTTGTATAGCCAATTGGACTGAATCAAGTGTGTCAAGTAGACACGTGCAAAATGGAGATCTATGTATGCGACAAATCTTTGGGGGGATAGGTGTCCTTTTTCACGTTCATGTTATGCTCATACATGCCAGTGAGCACATATGTCTTCTCCATAGTTCTGAGGGGAGGGCTAGCAATATGCAACAGTTCTACCCTGTAGAGCACTACCCTGACATACTGGGTGCCATAGATTACACTCATGTACACATCAAGGCATCACCTGGTGAGCAGGGTAGAACCTAAATTAACCACAAGGAATACCACTCCATCATCTGCCAAGTTGTGTACAATGCCCAAGTAATAATCTTGAATGTATGTGCTGGCAACCCTGGCAGTTATCAAGACTCCCATGTCTGGCACACATCACAGCTCTATCAGATGTTTGCTAGGGGGGACATTCCACAGGGCCATTTACTGGGGATGCTAGCTATGCACTGGAACTGTGAATGATAATATCCATCAACAGTGCACATACAACAATGGAAGAACGCCATAATGAGGCACATGCCCAAACCAGAAACATCATAGAGCATGTGTTTGGCCTGTTGAAGTCACTGTTCTGGTTCTTAGATACAGGTGGTGGAACCCTGCAATATAATCCAGAGACATGTACACAAGTCATTACAGTATGGGCTATGTTACACAATCTGATCTTGTGGAAACAGTTGTAGCAGGTTCAGCTAGAGGAAGGGGCATACACCCCCCCACCACCAATGCCTAGGTCACCACAGCCACAGTCAGAGGAAGGCTCAGAGGGCGAACCACCAACTGCTGTGGAGGCAGATGCAAGCATGCTCAGTATGCCCTTGGTTTGGCTAAAAGACAACACATAAAATATTCACTGACCACCTAGCTGCCTAATACCTTTCTCCTACTTGCACACATAGTACACATAGTAAAACTGATGCCAGACAACCCATACAACCTGTACGTCCACATGTACTGACTGTGTACTGCTTGCATCAGACAGAGTCACCCCTGAAATCAAAATGTGTGCATTGCTGCATTTCCAAGGTAAGTCCTGAACCTAGAGTGTAGTTTGTAAATGATATTATGGCATATCCCTGTATTTAGTAGATTGGAAGTAATTAAGTAAATAGTGCCATGGATTTGTGCAAAAAGTGCTTTAACACGTGACAGCAGAGAGACCTTTACTTGACTCATATGTGCCCATTGGTATGTACTAGGCCTCAGGTTTCAAAGATTCACACAGTCCTACCACTGAAGTATATTGATGCTTACTACATGGTCTTATTTTTGCACCATACTTTTGTACTGGAAAATCAGTAAAGAGAAAAGTTAGACAGTTCTCATACACATTGCAGTTTCTGAATTCACTAAGCTTCCCAAGATCAAACAACAGACAGGAAGCAGAACAAGGACAGTAAAAAGAACATCATGTCCTCATTTGTGCCATAGCAGTAGCAGTACAAACTTTGCAAAAAAGAACACAAGAACACAAAAGAACAGGTTATGCTTGTTTGTGACATAACAGTACACGAGCTCCCACCCCAAGAGGACTGTAGCCTTGCTTGTGCCATAACAGTAATTCAGCAATGGTCTCCCCAAAAGAATATATGGCTGTTTGTGCCATCCAACCTGGCCTTCACTTGCTAACAACTGCATATTATATAACTCCTAGTTAATATCCGCACACATTTTAAGGCCAAGGATACTGAATACCTTACATACTTGAATGTCTCACAGTACTGGTCAGATAACAGATACAGTACCAAGAAACAGACAAGTAAGAGAAAGCTGTATATTTGAAAACAGAATCCTAACAGGTTGTGTGATCACTAAGTGCACTATATCCAAATATAATAAAGAGGGTTATAAGTACAAGTCACAGCTGAAGATCTCACAGCAATGTATATTCTGATGCATTTGTTTGTGTGAACAATGACTTCAGTTCTTTGCTGCAAAGCTGTTTGTGTGTCAAACAGGCCTAAGGCATTCCTCCTGTTTTCTGAATCTGCAGTGGTGTGAGTTCAAATCCTGAGTTATGTAGAAATATCTGATGTACAGTATCATTTTGTGGTGCTTATGTCATACCTTGGTTTTGCTCAGTTCACATATGTCTCCCGTTCCGGTTATTTTCCTACTTTTTTTTTTTATTCCACTGTTTTTGCGATGCACCGCATAGTGCAGATAAATGACTGCAGGTTTGGCTGTCCTTATGTGGCTTAAGTGAAGTGCAGCATTACTGAAACTTGGCCATCTAGGAAGCAGACAGGCAGACATAGAAATGGGATACATTCAGCAAATGCTTTTGGTCACTGCAAAAACCCGGCGTGGTGTAACTGTCACACATTAGCAATACAGCTTGCGTTTGGGCACTGCTTACTTACGCGCAGCTGTATCCCACATGTGCGTACAATTAGTTAACTATAGCACAAATCAGTTGCCCAATGCACACCTTTCAACTGTTTAGATATTTGTAGAATGTCCTGATTTTTGCATCACATTTTTGCCTTGCTCCTCTTAAAAAAGCTGTTTTTTTGGGGAAATAATTTGAAAATACTTGATTATTGAAGCCAGAAAACAATGACAGACATTTGAATTTCAAAATTCCTACCCTTCAGACAATTCGCATTAATGAAAAACATGTTATTCATGCAACCGTATAAGTTTGTAAGAGCAGTATGTAAAACATGTCCCTATGTTAGGTTCATTTTCAACCCAATATGTATGGCTTTGTCCAGATTCCTTGCTATAAAAGTTTGAGAAGTATAGCCCAATGTGCTATGGAAATGTATATATGATGCTGTCTGATTTCAGTTTGTGTGTTGGCCAGACACCCACAAGCATTGCAACCATGGGGTCTCAATTTATTTTTCTCCACACATATATCAACCACATGACAAAGTGTAATTTATAATGTTGTGTGCTCCCAGTACCAGTTGATGGTGCTCACAACCTTGCTCTGCTAAACTCCAATATCCAAATATGCTCACTAAGAATATTTGCGTTGTTATACAGCTAGGCGTCTCAGCAGCCTAGTGCTATTAGGCTATTAGCCTCATATGACGCTGTGACCCTATGTGCCTATGTAGGCCTCCCAAGCTGTTGTTCCCCACATGGCCTGCTGATGTCAGCTACTGTAAGTTCACCTGCACTCCTATATAAGTCAGAGGTGTTCCTTGGCACGTGCATTAAGTACTGTGTTCTGTAGTCAATTACAGTTTGGACTGTTACCTCCAGAGACAGAGGTGACAACAACATAATCATATTGTATAGCCAACTGGACTGAATCAAGTGTGTCAAGTAGACACACATGCAAAATGGAGATTTATGTATGGGACAAATTTTTTTTTGGGGGGGGTATGTGTCCTTTTTTGTTTTTTTGTTTTTTTGTTTTGTTTTTTGTGAGAGAGGAATGTTGGAGAAGGGACAAAGACATGTCTAGGACAGGCAAGTTGGCAAGGTGAGAAAGTAATTGGTTACAGAACATACAAGACAAGATACAGGAAAGGTGATGGACACAAAACAAAAAGGGGGTGAACTACATGGTTGGGGTGAGGGAGGGGAAATAAAGGTCTCATGGATGTCAGGATGGGTGACAGTGGGAGTCAAGTCCTTACCCAGTGGATTGTCACCACTGTCTCCTCACTGCACTGGTGGCTGCAGTGCCCAACATGTACATCTTTGATGGGTACTCTGTACCAGGAAGCAAAGCAGGTGCTCCATCCAGCATATGTCCATTGTGGGGGTGCACAATCCTAAGCACCATACCTGGCAACCCATTCCAGTTGATAAACGCACCCCCTCCACCACTGCTCCCAGAAATGACTGTGTTCCTATCAAGAACTACCTGAGGGCCCATGTAATGCAGGGGGGAGCAGAGGGGGTGCTGCCAGGCTGCAGCCCATATGTTCTGGGTCTCAGGGTACTGAAGCTGGTGGAGTGAGAGTAGGAGGGTCACAGGGGATCTGCCTACCCTGCTGTGCTGTAGTATTAAAAAAATGAACATACAATACTAAAATAACAAAAAAAAAAATGAAAATAAAATTAGACACATAAATAGGTGAACAAAAACAAAAAAATAAGCATATTAATAACAAAAATAACAAAAACAAATTATATAAAACATACAAACAAAATGAGAAACAATAAAATAAAAAAATAAAAATCATACATAATAACAACAAATGAAAACAAATTAAACAATAAAAAAGAAAAGGGGTGGGGTGAAAGAGAAAAAACAGGCAAACATTATTAACTTCATATTTAATATACAAAAGCTTTCTACAATTATTTCAGTCTATTCTGTTACGTTTTACTTTTAATACAATCAATTCCTAAGAAATGTCTTTATTACTTTGAAGACTACTCAGTTACTAACAGATGGACACTGTAGTACTGATCAGATTGCAGCCAACAATCATTCATGTGTGCATATATTGCACATATGTATGCTTAAACTTGACAGCAAGCCAGTCATGTCAGAGGTATTGAAGTCTGAAAGTAACTTGCTATAATGATGATTAGCTAACAGCATTGTACATATAATGTTGAAAACATAATACTATTGTACACACTATTGTATATTTGGGAAGTGCAGTCTTTGTACCCACAACCGCTGACTACTGTAATACTGTACTTTTCTTTTGGACTTATCCGCGGTGGTGGTGCTGCGGTAGCATTGTTGCCCCACAGTAAGACGCTGTCTGGTTCGATTCACAGCTAGAGCGTCTTCTGCATGGAGACATGCGTGAATGGGCGTACCTTCATTGAAGGTTGTGCTTCAGGGCTGGTAACTCGGCACGTAAAAAATCAACTACCAATCATTAGTGGACCGGAGTTCCGCTGTGGCGACCCCTAACCGGGAAAAGCCGAAAGACACAAACAAACTAATGCATGCATACTGTCCTTTTATACTTTATACATGCCTGCTCACTGTTATTTGAGAATGTGAAGTGTTTTTTTTTGCTACGAAGTAAGCCATCCATACTTTCTTTTACAGTTGAGATATGCATGCTCAATTACATACAATTGTCTGAAATAACAAGTAATCCATCTTTAACAGTTAAAGCTACAACAGTACTTTTTAAATGCATACATAGCACATGCTTCCCTCATCCTTGCCAGGCAAGCTCCATGAGACCTCACATTTAAGGCCCTTTCTTCAGCAGCTGTAGAAAAGAAAAACAAAACAGAATGCCATTATGAGTACCAGCCTTGACTATATTTAGCTATAGCTTTTACTACTGGTCAATGCATTTTATACTTACACATCTTTGGAGTGTTCCCTGCTCTACACTCCCTGAATCACTGATCAAGGGTATCCCTCTTCCTTTTAGGAGATTGTCATACTGATGAAGACACTGCTTACCAGTGAGTGGGATACCTGTTGTACTGGTCAAAGCCCTAGCCAAACTAGTCCAGGTCTCAGACTTATACTGAGAACCTGAGTTGCCTCCTGCAATAGGCATGGGCCATGCTCCTTAACTAGCAGCCCAGCGGAGACTTTGGACTCCTGAACATGCCAACTCTGAGCTCGAAAGTGCACACTCTCTCCAACACCAGCCATGTCTCGTAAAAGATAAAGTTCAATTTCCTGCCATTTCCACTTTAAATATATGTTTCCCACCAATTGCGCATATTGCTCTTACTGACAGTGTGCACTGTATGTTTTTTCATGCATTTGAAAAAGCTGCATGCCTCTTACCATCACGCAAACACAGTAAGCCAGGGTGCATCTGTTTGCAAGATGGTAAGCAATGTGCAACAGTGGGCAATAAAAAAAAAAATGAAATGCAATTCCAAGGATATTTGATATACAGCCGCTTACTTAGCTCTGTTATTCAAATGGGATTGCAGAACTATACTTGCATGAACATAGTACAGATTATATCCACAGTCATACTTTTCGTAATATATGCACAATACTCATAAATGTATAGGTAAAAATAACTGACACAATATTAGTGTCTCAGCCCTCATACATGTAAATATTAAAATCAGCTACACTATGTTAGGTGTTATGAGTGAGAATGAATATGACATGACATGGAACAACATTAAAAGGGGTCTATATTAAATCATCAAGCACTTAGAAAAGTGAATGATGATTTATCGACCCCATGTAAGCGAAAGCTTACAAATCTTAGAACAGTGATTTTTTTCCAAGGGAAAAAAAATCGCTGTTCCAAAAAAAAAAAAACACTTAAAACATAAAGTGGGGGGCTTCACCCCCCACACCCCCCAACTGTGCCCACCACACCCCCCCCCACTTAAATATACCAACTCCGAGATCGCACTACAGTGACGAAAATGGCAAAGTAACGGATGCGGCCAAGCGATTTCTTTCCCAGGGAAAGAATTTGCTTATATGCCGCTTCGTCATTTTGCCTTTTCGTCTTTTCAAGTTCGACCAAGACGCATTCGAAAGAATGTGTCTTCGGTCATCTAATAGAAACCCATTAAAAGTGTAGGCATAAATGTTTTACAAACTCAGGACCATGTGTACAATAGTTCTAAACTTACAGCTCTTGCCACAAGAAGGTTGAGAAAGCACCTATGTTGCAGTTCATTTGTATAATCTGCAATGTCAACACAGTAAAAGAAACATTTGCTCACCCTGTACAATAACCTTGTACCATTTACACTCTAGACCTAGACTTACCACCTATTGCCACAGGATTAGTTATATGACATCCACTATATTAGTATTTGTTGTTAACTTGACGGTGTTAGCGCGTATCAGCCTCACTTTCCAGATTTGTGCAATGCCCAGTGGTATTAATTGAATGCACCTGATTTCTATTTTTGTCTGTCTGGGTCATGTCTGATAGATGGGTGGTCCAGTCATGCAAACAAGCTAAGCATCACGCAAACATGTGAAAAACAAAAAATAAAAAATGCAGAATGTGCAAACAACTTAAGCATCATACAAATATGTGCAAAAAAGAGAGAAATATATATGAAATTAATAAATGCAGAATGAATATCTATGGCTGGGTCCCTTGTATGATTTTTCTCTATTTAAATGTGTTTTGGACCCTGCCAAATTTCTAACAAGCGAAAGCAATTGCCATCATACCTCTCAACTGTACAGATTTTCACAGAATGTCCAGATCTGTGCTTCATATTTTTGGTGTGACTCACATAAAATTTGTGGGTTTTTGGTAAATTAGTGGCAAATCATTAGGGAATGAATTCAGAAAATAATGACAGACATTTGAGATTCAGATTTCATACCCTTCAGAACATTAATGCTACTGCAAAATCTGTTACTCTACTAATGTTTTAAGTTTGTAGGAGAATATTTAAACATTGCCCCTATTTTGGGGCCTTTGATCAGATTTCTTGCTGTCAGAAGTTGAGAGGTCTGACTGCTGTGCTGTGGACAGCAACCTTACATGGAAATGCTATTTGCATTCCTAAAGAGGTTTTGCTGCCATAAAAACACTGTTGCATGCAGTGAAGCCTTAAGTGTGCTGCACTTCATTATTATACATTGAGTGGTACCGCCACAGGCACAACTTTGTGTACATAGAAACACTGTGTAGGTTCTACACAGACCCTACAGAGTTTCTTGAATCCTATGTTACATCTACACTTAATCTAGTTTTTCTAGGTGAAAAGACACCACAGAAAATGTGGTAGGGGTGTTTTTGAATACAGATTGCGCACACTTAGTGTAGATTCAGTGTACATTTAGTGTAGGCATTCAGCTAAAGGTTGTTGAGAGGATCACTTTAAATCTAAGTTGTGCCAGTGATCTGTATAATTTGCATATAAAAATTACCAATTGATGCCTTAGAATTGGGCAGAATTGATAAGTCATAGAGAATAAGTAGAAAAGAAAGTTGAAGATATAAACAACAAAAAATACAAAGGATTAGGACTAGCAATGATTAATAAACATTTCATCTTAGGTGGCTTCCAGTAACTAAATATCTACATATTACCTCATCTTAATGTACTTGCTGTTGATGCAGAGATAAAATGAGGGGATGTAGAGCAATGCATCAAGTATGCTCGCTGTGTGATGCGGCAGATCATGATGTGAGACTGAAGTTTAATGACTAAAAAAGCAAAAATAGAATATTAATGTTCTTGAGTCTGGCAATTATGTAAAGTCTGAAATGCTTGTGAGTAATGAAGAAATAACTTCTGTGAATATTGTGAAAAAATCAGAACTGGGGCAGGGGGCAATAACTATGACAGAAAGTTTAAAACTCTAGCAGAGAATGAAATACAGTTAGACATTACACATAATTGGCAAATTTGTTATGTTTAAACTTGATCCAGGATTAGAGTGTAACATAATGTCTGAATAGGTTTATTAAAACTGCAATCCACTCTGCTACAGGCCCATGAAGGCTCAGTGTCTCTCCAACCTAACACCACTCTTAAGTATTCAACTGTGGTACCACCTTTAACATTCTTATAACAGAAGCGCAGTCCGGGTCTGAACTGTCTGCAAACAGCTACAGTTAACTTTGAACCTAACACCACTCTTAAGTATTCAACTGCGGTACCACCTTTAACATTCTTATAAGAGAAGCGCAGTCCGGGTCTGAACTGTCTGCAAACAGCTACAGTTAACTTTGAGTATGTGTCTACCTGTTTGAGCCAATCTTCATTTTCCCCTGGAGAGCACTGTGCTTTGGCTGTAAGCAGCCCCCACCACCACACACATCTTCCACTTTCTCTTATTCCCTTCTGTTAGCAAATAGTATCCATAACTGATCAATACTGTGTGTTTGTTAATTTAAACTATGACCACAGTAGCCTACTGATACAAGGTTATCCTGTTTTTCCACCTGAGAAATTAAGAAAAGACTTACAGTTTCAGAGCAGTCCTTGGTCAGTTGTGATTGTTTCTTAACACATACTTGTCTTGCTTTGGCTCATTAGCAGCAGTACAAAGAACTGCCTGCTCACACCCTTGTTCTCCCTCCCCTTCCCTGTTTATTACCTTAAGACAATCCCAGAGTTAATAAATATTACCTGTGGCAGGCACCATTTGTAAAATTGCAATCCACTCTGCTACAGGCCCCATGAAGGCTCAGTGTCTCTCCAGTAAGTGTTTTACAACTGTAAATGCCTATTTATGTTGAATTGTATTAGACATTTTACAACTGTATATGTTTATATTGAATTGTGTTAGACATCTAATATGTTTTATGCTTTATTATTGATGTTACTATGGCATGCTAGCATTTTTGTATGCACCAAGTTGTTTCTAGTATAATAGTATGTATGGTCTATTTGCATAGCTGCACCTTGTTCACTAATGTTATTCATGTAATTGTGTTGTGTGTAGACAGCTCATACTGGTGTCTAAATTATTTCTATACGTTTGTGCTGTTACTGGTGGATAGAATCACATTAGACAACCACGACAGATTGCTGCTTGCTATATTTTTATCTGTGGCTGCATCACTGTCTGGGTTTTTGTTTTCTAATGTTCTTCCAATTGGCTCAGTATCTGCATATACTAAGTAGTGGTTCAGGACATTGTCCTGCATGTGGTAGCTATTTGCTCAGTGTGTTTTTTATAATCTTTATAATATATGTTTACCATCTCAAAAGTGCTTACTCCTCTCTGTACTCTTCTTTTCTAGACCTAACACCACTCTTAAGTATTCAACTGCGGTACCACCTTTAACATTCTTATAAGAGAAGCGCAGTCCGGGTCTGAACTGTCTGCAAACAGCTACAGTTAACTTTGAGTATGTGTCTACCTGTTTGAGCCAATCTTCATTTTCCCCTGGAGAGCACTGTGCTTTGGCTGTAAGCAGCCCCCCCAACCACCACACACATCTTCCACTTTCTCTTATTCCCTTCTGTTAGCAAATAGTATCCATAACTGATCAATACTGTGTGTTTGTTAATTTAAACTATGACCACAGTAGCCTACTGATACAAGGTTATCCTGTTTTTCCACCTGAGAAATTAAGAAAAGACTTACAGTTTCAGAGCAGTCCTTGGTCAATTGTGATTGTTTCCAGCCCCTCATACTAGACCCTAACAGAGTCTCTACCTGCTTCGCTCCCCACCCTGCCCCCTATTCCCTCCCACCCCCAGTGGTCCCAGCTTTATTGCACTCAAACCCCTCCCATCTTTCTAATAGCCAACCACAGCGCTAACCCAACACTACTGCCTCCATATTCCCTCTACTTTCACACCTCCTCAACTGACATGTACAAGCATACCTTTCCTTTGCTCACTGCATGCACTCTCCTTGCATATCTTACATCCTACCAAAGCACCATCATTCCCCCACTTAACCACTACCACTGTACTACTACTCACACCACCACCCATGTCTCACCCATACTCAGCTCCCCTCCCACCAGCTCAAGAACCATCCCTATGCACCCCCCACATATTCTACCAGCTATATTACTCAAATGTAAAGCATCCCTACAACTTAACATAGTAACCCTCCCACCATACCTATTACCCACAGAGCACAATCATAAAGTTTCCATTATAAACAAACACATTCAAAAACTGAGAAAACTACTAATCTCATGCATATCAAAACTAGCCCTAAGTGGAGACATCCACCCCAACCCTGGCCCTACCATCTCTAACCCCAATCCTCATAATCAGACTAGAAACCACAACTTCTCCCATATTACAGCCAATAGAAAGCCAAGTGACTTCCTTCTACTAAGCCTAAATATTAGAAGTATATCCAACAAAGTCCATGAACTCCATGCCACCATTGACTTATACTCCCCAGATATTGTCATCCTGACAGAAACCTGGCTAAAACCTCACATTACCAGTGAGCAAATACTCCCTACAGGTTACGACATACTAAGAGTAGACCGCTAAACAAAAAGGAGGTGGTGTAGCTATAATATTTAAACAGCATCTAAACATCCAGATCTTAAAATCATCAGCTCCACAAATAGGCAATGAAGAAATAATATATACCAACCTCAAAATTAACCAAAACAAATCCATCAACATAATTGGATGCTACTTCCCACCTGGCCAAAACATCCCTCCACTAGAAAACCTCCTCAACTGGTCTTCCCACCATCTCCCCCAAGAAACTATCATCTTAGGTGATTTCAATATTGACTGGCAATCCTGTTCTGGCAACAATCCAACCCATCATGTACACCTTCATGGCTTCACCCAACTAGTCCAGTCACCAACAATGATAAATAAAAACTCCAGCAAGCACACTACCCTGGAATGGATACTAGTCAGTAAGAACCCCCAGTCATATATAACAGGCTGCTTATCAGATAGCCTCAGTGATCACTCCCCAACATTCCTACTCAAAAAATACCTGTACCAAGCTAAACCTGTCATCTATCATCAAATACGTAAAAAAATAAACTTTAACCCACTCACATTCATCTCATCCCTCAAAGAATGTAACTGGCATGCTCTAAAGTACCTCAGTCTAGATGACGCAGTTGAATTTTTTAATACTACCTTCCTGAACATCCTTAATTACCATGCTCCCATAAGATTTTCCAGAACCAAAGCACAACCCTCCCCATGGCTACAAAAAACCACTAAGTCAGAAATGAAAAACAGGGATAAAGCCTGGGAGCACTGGCGCAAAACCAAAACCCCCGCAGCTAGACAAACATTCCTAGAACTACGCAACAGAGTCAAAAAGCTAATAAAACAGGACAAATTCCAATACTACCAGTCTGCCCTGGACTCCTCACAACACAGCCCCAAACAATTCTGGTCCTCCATAAACTCCATCCTCCACCCAGGTAAAGTCAGTACCCCTCCTCCTAACATCCCTCACTCCTCAGAAAATATTGCTACCTCATTCAACACATACTTCACCCAAACCATACTATCACTAGCTAAATGACACAACCCCCCTCCCCTCCAACCCACACCTTCAACTAGTAATCTCCCCACTGCCTTCTCTTTTTCTCCTGTACCTACCTCCAACATAAAAAAACTCTTAACTAAACTTAAACCCACCAAATTAGCAGCAGACAACCTCCCAAGTGAATACCTACAAATTGCAGCTGATGCTCTGGCCTACCAGTATCCATCTTGATTAACCGATCTCTGTCAGAAAGTTACGTTCCCACATTGTGGAAAGTCTCACATATAATTCCCTCCACAAAGGCGGACCCTCTGCAGAACTAACCAATTACGCCCCATAGCTATTCTCTCTCCACTCTCCAAAATACTAGAGAGATGCATACACTCTCAGGTCTCACACTACCTCCTTACTAACAACCTCCTTTCCAGTACTCAGCATGGTTTCCGACCAAACCATAGCACCACCACTGCCTTACTCTCCTTTACTAACACTATCCTTCAGCATAAAACAATGGCTATCT
The DNA here is from genome assembly GCF_019279795.1 of Protopterus annectens. Lineage (NCBI taxonomy): Eukaryota > Metazoa > Chordata > Ceratodontiformes > Protopteridae > Protopterus > Protopterus annectens. The sequence continues at coordinate 636,255,690 of NC_056726.1, read as the reverse complement.
CTCCTCTGCTACTTTCCTAGACCTATCTAAAGCATTTGACATGGTCCCACACAAACAACTTATCTCTGTCCTCAATAACCTATCCTTCTCACAATCAGTCACCAACTGGTTTCAGAGTTACCTGTCTGACCGCCAACAATCCGTTGTATGGCAGAATGACATATCTCCCCAACTACCTGTCTCCATAGGGGTTCCCCAAGGATCCATCCTTGGACCCCTACTTTTCTCTGTTTACACCAATAATCTAGCCTCTGCCACCAAACATGGCACACTCATCCAATACGCAGATGACTCAACCATCATCTGCTCAGCCCAGTCCCTACCCAAACTGCAAAAAGTCACACAGGAAGCATTTTCCTCTGTTGAAACATTGTTATCCGATGCCCAATTAATACTCAACCCAAACAAAACTAAACTACTCATCTTCCAACCCACTAAACATACTCAAAACAACTCTCACTTTAACATCACAGCAAAAGACAACACCACTATATACCCAACTGAACACACCAAATTGCTAGGAGTGGAAATAGACAATAAACTAAAATTTGACATTCACATATCCATGACCATAAAAAAAGTCCACAAAAAACTAGGAGCATTATACAGAAATAAACAATTTCTCACCAAAGCAGCAAAGATTTCAATATCAAATTCCCACCTTATCTCCACCCTACTTTATGCCTATCCAGTATATACCAACCTAAGGCAATGTGATCTAAATAAGCTAGAGACCTGCTACAACAAAATCGCCAAATTCGCCACAGGGGCATCCTACCGTAGTCACCACTGTCTCTCACTTGCTGAACTGGGCTGGCTTGAACTCCCTCACCTCCTTCAATGGTATCAACTCTCACTCGCCCATAAACTAGTAAACCATCCACTAAATGTCCCATCCCTCCAGAATCTACTCCAACCCTATCACACCACCAGACCACTAAGATCCAGCAACAAAAATCACTTGCAGATCACTAAAGCCAATAACTCTGCTGGTGAAGCACTATTCTCTTGCACCATAGCCAAATTATGGAACTCACTCCCACCCACAATTACCTCCGTACCATCTTGCACCAACTTCAAAACTTTATTAAAAGCACACCTAAAAACATGCTGGCTATGCCCTTGCAACTCCCACTCTAATATCATCCACCCCATCCAACTACTACCTTTCTTTCACCTCCACTAACTACCTTGATGATAGCAAGCTCAGGTGCTCATAAGCCTAGTACTTATTATACAGCAGGAACTTCTCATTGTTACATTTGTTAATGCCTGTTATGTACTTCACTGATAAAGATTCTAGTTGTCTACTGATGTACTATGTTCTTCATCTGTAAATATGTTGTAAGTAATTTCTATGTTAAATTGTTAATCGCTATGTAATCCAATGTAACTACTGTCTGTTTATTTTACTGTGGAGCTTTTCTCCCCGGGCCTCCGCTGAAAATGGACCCATGTCCAGTCGGACACTCCCGGTCAACAAATTTAAATAAATAAATAAATAAATAAAATAATAAAATTATCATTTAGTCGAATTGTACTTTGTAATGTCATATACTTGACTCACATCCACATTCACTATAGCTGAATAAACACTGAATGTTGACATACCTTACCACTCTGGACCTAAAAGCAAGTGCCACCATGTGTTGAAAAAGGGGGGAGGGTGATTTGTCATTCGGAATACTGGTATTTAGCATTTTCAGCTTTCAGTACTTTACACAAAGTGGATTTGACAATGTGCCATTCAATTAAACAATAGTAAACCATCTGAATATACTTTGTGGAATCTGGTTTTGAACTGCAAGTTAAATGAGTATGCATTTTTGCCTTATTCATTGCATAACATTAAGACTGTATGACAAATCTCATTAAATAATGTCTATAAATATAAGATATACCATAATTTTAGATAGTAGATTTGAAATCTCAGTTAAAAAAAGCCAATATACTTGACAAAGAGATATGTATGTCAATCAGCATCATTAAGGGAATGAAAGCTGTACAGATGGAAAATGGCCATAAAAATGCAAACTGTAGTCATTGTGAACAGAACGCAGTCATTACACTTGAAAATATTTTGTAACCAGTGCAGTAACAGTGTGCAAGATTATAATTCACATGTTTGCAGAGGCAACCAGTATAATTTATATGTTCTTAGAGCAAGGTGACCATTTTGTTACATGACTTTAAGCAGATGCCCTATGCTGACCATCTAAAAAAACTCCAGCTATACTCTGTCGCATATCGTCTACTCAGAGGCAATCTCTGCTTAATATACAAGGCCATGTCAAACCCTGAGCTGTTGGACATGCTCCACTTAAAGAAATCCCAATCCCTCAGAGCCACACGCTCCAGGAATCTAAATCTTGTCATCACAATGAACAAAACATGCTGGAGGGATAGGTTCTTGACCCAGAGACTCCCCATACTCTGGAATAGACTGCCCATACATGTCAAGTAGAGCACCTCCTTGGCCCTCTTCAAAAGGAACCTTGACAACTGGATGGGAGATAGGAAATTCACCCCAGGGATCACATCAGTCACCCTGCTAGACAGGGGTCCAGGACTCCAGGGAAGTAAATATTGTGGGAAGAAATATCCAGGAAATTGTTATGGCTAGGCTTGTATAGGCCCTAGGGCCGATAGCCTAGTACCATCCTATGAACCTATGAACCTATAAGACACTTAAGCTGCAGCTTATTTATAGGCCTACAGCCCTACTCTAATCCCTGTGCTCTACATGTGGAACATGCCTTGCAGCACTAAATTCAAAGTTTCTGGGCAACATCTTTACAAAAATAGGGACAGATTTTAAATATTGCTTTTCTAACCTTAGAAAGTTGTTAGAACAGAGCTTTGTGTTAGCATGCATTTTCTGAAAGATATGAAGTCTACAACTCAAAAGTATGACATTATTTATTTGTTTCAGTCCACAGTAATTTACCAGAAAACCACAATTTTTATGAGGATCAGACATAGACCAAAAATATGAGGCAAAAATCTGGATATTCTGGACAGTTGAGAGGTATGGTATGCACCAAGGGACTTGACTATATGGGTAATTTGCTGAGAATATAATTTTCTTCTCTCTTCATTACCAGTGTGTCTGTTACATAGGACACATTCCATGGAATCCACACAGTGTGATACTGGGGACAAAGGAACAAAAACAGGGACACTTTTTAAATATTGTATTTACAAACTTAGAAAGTTGATAGTATAATGGGTTTTGCATTAGCACAAATTTTTTGAAAGGTATTAAGTCTGAAATTCAAATGTCTGTCAATATTTTCTGACTTAAACACTCAATGATTTGCCATCTATTTGCCAGAAAAACATAATTTTATGAGAAGTGGACCAAAAATATGAAGCAAAAATTTAGACATTCTGCGAAAATCTGTACAGTTAAGAGCAACCCTCTCAACTTCCCAGCACAAGAAATCTGAACAAAGTCATAAATAATGAGGGGACAAAGGACCAAAAATAGGGACAAATTTTAAATATTGCTAATATAAACTTAGAAAGTTGCTAGAATAAAAGGTGTTGCATTAGCATGAATTAATTATCTGAAGGATATGAAGCTCAAATGTCTAATTATTTAGTGACTTCAACCCTTAATGACAAGAAAACCACAAGTTTTATGAGGAACAGACCTAAAATATGAGTCAAAAATCTGGACATTCTGTGAAAATCTGTACAGTTAAGAAGCTTGCCTAAGAGGTATGACTGAGAGAGAAAGAGAGTGAGAGACTGTGTGTGAGAGATTGGGAGAGACTGAGAGCGATCATGAGTGAGTGAGTGCATGTATGAATGAGGAAGTGACTATGTGTGAAGGATCGGGAGAGTGAGCGACTGTGACTGAATGCATGTATGAATGAAGAAGTGACTCTGTGTGTGTGTGTGTGTGTGTGTGTGTGTGTGTGTGTGTGTGTGTGTGTGTGTGTGTGTGTGTGTGTGTATACATGTGTGTGTTGCAACAAGGAAACAACTAGAACACCGAAAGTGCTAATGCTAATACTTCCTCTGGGCTTATTGGATCAACGCATTTACCATCCCTAACTACATGGATAGCGGACGAGTTTTCCCTATCAGGTGTAATGAACGGGAGAAGGGGAAGTGGTCTGGCTGGAGGAGGTAATGGTTTAACTACTGATTTGGTTTCTAAACTTAAATACTTTGACTCTTGTTTACTTAAAGTGAAGAAACTGCAACTTGAGATAGCCTATTTTTGTGAATGTCTCAAATTTAAAATAGTCCCAAAGGGTTTAAGGTGCCATCATGTCCCTACGGGGCTAGAGGCCAAATTGGGGTTCCATCAAGAACTTATAGTGTTGTTTGATAGGCAAGGTTTAGAATTAATTGAACTCATTATTAAACACTAGAATAAATGGGTGGATGACATGATCAAAGTCATAACGGAGTTGGACATTAAAATCAAATCTGACTTAGACTTTGACAGTTATAAATTTGAATATAATTGTACTTTCTCCAGTATTGATCAACACATGCTTAAACTTAAAGGGAACAAAATCAAAAAACTTGAAAGAGACCTTATTGCATATGAACAGGGGACAGCTTATCCTATGCCATCAGGAGCCCAAGTGTGGCAAAGACCTAACCATACACATAATCAGGGGATTTCAGGAGGTGCTGGTACCAGTAAACACATCCCTAACAACAGAGACAATCATGATGTTTTGGGTAACAATATTCCATATTTTGGGGATGATCTGGGTGACTGCCTTGATGAACCAGACCTCAATGAAGTAGTGGAGGTTAGGAGGAGTGAGAGACTATTGAATGCCTCTTGACCACCTAATAGCCCTCAAACTCAACCAAATGCAGTTTATAATCAGAATTTTCGGCAGGGGAACTACACAGGGGCCAGAATGATGCAAAAACAGCCTCAACAATACAGCAAGAAGAACAATTACAAAAACAACAAATGGAGGAACTAGGTCTAAAAGAGTCTTCAGCCACTAGGGCAACATCATTGGAAGTAGATGACCAGGAACCACAGCAGTACAGCCATGATTTGGTTGTCTGTGAAGTGGCAAACTCCGTGAACATTGGCCCTTTAGTAGTTACCAATTATAAAGATGATTTTAAAGTTTATAACTTTTCATCGGTGACTATCACATTAGAGATGGCTGACTTTTTATCGAAAGGACATACGTTTGTCCCTATCCAAAAACTGGACCTAGTTAAGACGATTATTGACATTAAGCCTTATGTGAGAAAACTGAATTTATTTTTATTAATGGGCAGCAATACAAATGGACCAAATTAATGGTAGTATTTTTTCTGTACCTAGTACTTTTACCCCTCCCTTACACCCAGCGTTACAAATGTTTGAACAGATTTGTGAGCTGGATGTGAGACAAATTCCTAACACTAGTTGTAAGAAGGGACGTAAATTCCTAACACTAGTTGTAAGAAGGGACATAAATTTAACACTTCCCAGGAGGAAAAGGATTACTTAGATTTCATCAGGTCGCAAAACATTCGTGTATGTAAGCCAGACAAGGGGGATTGACTTGTAGTTTTTGATAATATGGATTATGAGAGACGTATGAAGTTACTTTTAGATTCTCCGGCATACCAGCTTAGTTCACGTTCGGAGACAAATAAAGCTTATCACCTTATCAAAAATTGTATTAATGATTTATTTATTGAGGGCAGAATAGAACAGAACATATGTAACTATCTTACAATGTCTTTCCCTAGGTTACTCTACTTGTTTGGTATTCCTAAAATACACAAGTGCTTGGATGACCCACCTATGCGTCCATTAGTGGATGGACGTGACTCTCCTACGTACCCTCTTACTAAATTTATTGACAACATATTAAAGAAATATTGAAAACAGAGATGCAGGTGTGTAGGGATTCTTGGACATTCCTAGAGGAGATAGATAAAATTGAGTATACAGATGAGTATAAATTCTTAACAGTAGATGTCAAAGACCTCTATACCTGTATCCCTCATTTGGTGGGGATTGAATGGACCACCCTTATGCTAAAGAGCAAAGGGGCACCCTATAGGGAAATTAGTTTGGTCACGGAACTATTAGACTTGGTCCTGACTAACAACTTTTTTATGTTTGGCAACAAATTTTATTTACAAAAGATTGGGGTAGCCATGGGTTCGCCGTGTGGGGCCAGCATAGCCAACCTTGTTATGGCATACTGGGAGACTGAGTTTATCTTTAAGAGAGACGACTTAACTAGGTCCATCATACACTATACTCACTTCTTGGACGATATTTTTATCTTGTTCAGAGGCGACTCACAGGCCAGTATAGAATTGGTTGATTATGTCAACCAAACAACTGACTTCCTTCAATTTACTTCAGCATTTAATACTGAAGCAATAGCGTACTTAGATATTTGGATGGTGAAAAACAGAATCCAAGGTTGCTTTGAGGCTAGAATTTATAGAAAGAGTACTTACTCTAATGACTTTCTGCATTTTTCGAGTTGCCACCCCTTTCATCAGAAACGTTCTGTTGTTAAGGGTCAACTGGTAAGGGCCGCACATATTATTTCACAACAGAATGATTTCTTGGATGAATGTCAGCTCCTTAAGTCAATGTTCTTGAGTCAGGGTTACCCAGAGAATTTACTGGATAACCTTATACAGGAAGTTGATCACAAGAGACTTGATAAGGTGTATAACCCCATTTTAAGTGTCAAGACCCAAGCTATAAATATATCTCCCACCAATAATACTCCATCTCAGGTTCATATACAAATCCAATATAGTGGTGGATGTTTAGTATCTAACAAGGGTGAACCATGTCTGAATTTTATTACAACTTTTAGTTTGGACAGTTACCTGTTGATTGAGATTTTAAAAAAGAACTGGAATCTATTCAGGGTTACTCCACTGTTGTTAGAGAAGATTGGAGAGTCCCCTAATATAACTTTTAGGAGAGGGAGAAATCTTAAGAGCCTATTGGAACTACAAAGTAGAAGTACCCCAAGAATCACAGGTATGTTCAAATGTGAGTTCTGTAGTGTTTGCAGACATATAGAAGTTACCAACTCTTTTACAATAAATCAAGTTCAGTATAGGGTAAATTACAAATTTAACTGTCAGTCCAAGAATGTCGTATATTTAGCTAGATGTAAACTTTGTCCAGCATATTACATTGGGAAAACGGAGCGTAGGCTCTGCGATAGAGTGTATGAACACCAATATGCAATCTCCAAAGCAAAATTAGAAAATGCTTTGGCTAAGCATATCCATTTATGTCAAGGACATAAATTTACATACATGGCTATCGACCAAGTTTCCCAACCGTTGCGGGGTGGGCCAGTACCCCTCCATTTGGAAGAACTTGAACTTGCTTGGCAAGTTAGATTAAATGCCTACAAATTTCCAGGACTCAATGACATGTGTTCTATTAGTTGTATACTTAAACGTAAAAATCTAGGCAGATGAGAATGATGGGCATTAAGTGAGATTGTAAATTAACTACATATTTAAATATTTAGTTTTTTGGTTTTACTTTCATAAGCATGTGAGTATGATTTGTTCAAAGTTAGATTTTTAACCTAGTGTTTATTGTTCTTCGGAAGCTTATTTAGACTGAGTAATTTGTGCATTAAATGCAGAGTATATGTAGTACAATTTTTATAGTAATGTATTTTAACAACACTAAAGTTAAATATGTCCATTATATTTTGAAGTTTAACTGTTTTGTTTTACAGGTGTTGAGTTTTAAGGTGTTATTAGTCAAATGTATTTATATTTACGTACTGCTTTAAGTAGTAATGTGGGTTCAATTGAATGAGATGTATGTTTCAATACGTTACTTCCACTTCATTTTATAAATGTCATGTGCATTGTACTTTCTTCACTTCTGAAGAAGTTTGCTTTGGTGCAAACGAAAAGCGCTTTAAGTTATTAAAGTAGAAGATTCATTTTCTGAGTTGTGCCATTTGTGTTGTTTTTACCAGTTCATTTGTTTTTTCGCATTTTCAAAGCTATAAATAATATGCGTGTGTGTGTGTGTGTGTGTGTGTGTGTGTGTGTGTGTGTGTGTGTGTGTGTGTGTGTGTGTGTGTGTGCGTGTGCGTGTGCGTGTGCGTGTGTGTGTGTGTGTGTGTGTGTGTGTGTGTGTGTGTGTGTGTGTGCGTGTGTGTGTGTGTGTGTGTGTGTGTGTGTTTGTGTGAGTGAGACAGAGAGAGAGAGAGAGAGAGAATGTAGAGTGAGAGCATCCCTGGCAGCAGCAGCATCAAGAGGTTTGCATACCTAACAGTCTCTGCAACACTGGTTTTATTTCATTTAAACTTGTTTTGGAGGGCAAGTAAACATTTGGTAACATAATTTGCTCTGCCATCCAACAGACAGATCAACACATACCTGCCCAGCTTATGTTTTTCTTCTTGGACTACTAAAGGAGCTCCTCTTCTTATTGCGGATATAACTCTCCCACCACCTGCCTTGTCTATATTCTGACCGTGGACCTAACAGAATCTTTTGTCGTCCATGAAACTGCCTAAAGTTTTTGTTTTTGTTCACTCACTGAAGCAGAACTATGAATGCCAAAAACCATTAAGACTAAACTGGGACATTTCTGCATCCCAAAAAACAATGTTCGGGATTCCAGGACAGAGACTTCCAAACCAGGACTGTCTCTGAAAAACTACGATGGTTGGTCGCCTTGTCTTACAGGGAGACAGAATACTTCAGTAAGACAACCACTGTGTGAATGAGTGCAGTATTAAGCCAAAAGCAATGCAGAATTGAATGTAATTAAACCAAAAACTTGTGCTTTGAAACAAAAAAAACAAATATTGAAGTTTCTTCAGACAAAAGGGTTCAGGTAAAAAAAGAAAGTATTGAAATATATTTTATTTTATAAGCATCACTGTAGGTACGGAAACAGAACATAAGAGGGGCTAACTATGACTGATGTTCTCGCAAACTATTTTGATTTATTTGAGGGTCTTGGCTGCATGACAAATCATACCTCTTTAAATTATTAAGAATCTGTACCTGCAGTACATCTAGTATACCGAATACCTATAGCTCTGAGAGAAATGGGAGAGGTAAAGCTTAAGTGTATAGAGCAATAAGAAGTGACAGACTAATAGGGTAATAGTTTTACAAAAGTGAAGCAAGACAAATTTAGAATCAGTATAGACCAAAAAGACCTTAACAAGTGGAATCTGACAGAATGTTATATTTTGCAGATAGTAAAAAAAGTGATTGCTACTATGACTAATGTAAAGCTATTTTAAGTTCTTGATGCTACTGAGAGATTTTGGCAAATTAAAACTGATGAACAGTTCAGTGTTAGGCACCACTGACAGACCACTGGGTAGAAATAGATTTTTTGGGATTGCCAATTGTCATTTTATTGGTACCAGAAGTCTTTCAAAGAACAGTAGCTGATATGATTTAACACTCAGAAGGAGTTGAAAACATGATTGATAACATTTGTATCTGGGGTCCGTTCTACAAAGCAACAACTTGACAACTAACAGATTAAGCTACTGGACAGACTACAGTCAAAATAGTAAATGTCAGTCAGGTTTACCATCTCTGAAATGCATGAGCCATCTTGTCACTGTTAATGTGCTACAACTAGATGTAGAGAAGGAATGCACTCGTGTAAATGTGAAAACCCCAACAGACAAACCCTCATTAATGTGAGTCATTGCATAAATCACCTGCAAAACTGCAAAGGATGCTACTGACATTTAAAAATGTGATGAGTAATTAGGCCTATATATTTTATCAAGTCTGAAGCCATGCTATATGCCAAAGTCTTAAGAACCAGGATTTTATGGTTCTGTTTCATGAAGAGCATGCTGGTTTTATCAAGGGTAGATCCAGTGCAGACCACACAAGAGCCTTAATTATCCTTATACAAGGAGTATGTAAGTTGCCCTCATTATCAGTCCCAATCTTTGTAAACCTTGAGAAAGCATTCAGTATTGTAACTTGGAATTATCTATGGCAGGTTTTGTAAAATGTGAGTTCCCTCTTGACTATATCAGAGCCATTAAGGTGCCTGGAAACCTATAGTTAGTATTATGACAGAACAAGTACTATCTGATCAGCAGGTTTTCAAGATGGGCACTAGACATGGGTGTCCTCAGTCAACATTGTTATTTCTGTTGGCTGTAGAACCTCTCACTCCAGCAACTGTGGCAGAATGGTTATATCTGCAGGTGACTATTTACTCCTGTGGGATGACCAAAATAATGATTTACATGTGTTAGCAGACCTTTTTTCAAACTTCCAGGACAAGACAGACTTAAAATGTCAATATTTCTGAAACTTAGATTTTTTCACACATACTCACAGGCTAGGGTTTCACAACATGCAGAGTTACACCTCCCTTTTAGATGGTATAATAAAACCCAAATACTAGGAATATTATTTCATGAGAATTCTCACTCAGGGATTAAAATAAATCTATCTTCTTTATGGAAAGAAATATATGTAGCAGTTTACATTTGAGGTACACTTTGACTGCATCTTTATGGAAGGATCAATGTGTTGAGTATGATGCTTTGAGACGTATTCCTGTACCTACAAGCACCTCTTGCTTAAGGAAAGTAAACAGACTTGTGATGAATTTTATTGTGGGACAAAGGAAAGCAAAGGAGTTCTCAAACTTTTGTGCAGTCCAGGAAACAGATGTGGAAGTGGGGTTCCCTACTATCAGAAAACATTCTTTGGCTTTCACTCTCAATTGGCTTTTTTTTTCTACAGACAGTATCTGACCTCTTCCATGATGGGCTAGACTGGAAACAAAAGTGCTCCAAAATATGTATTCTTTGATGCTTGTATTTTAAACGTACCTCCCTTCCACACTGAAAGAATTGCATTATATTTATACATTTAATGCTGGTAGTTTTCTCAGAAAAGTGAAGTCTAAGCCATATTTGGGTGTCCTGAATAAACCCATTTGGGACAATCCACTGTTCAAAACTGGGCAGGGAGTGTTAGATGGGAAGAATGGATAACCATGAGTTTATTATTTCTTCAGTACCTAGTGTAAAGAGAAGGATGTAGCTATGAATGTGCGTCATTCAGTTCTTTATGCACTAGATAATGGCCACATGTTCGAAGACATTTGGAGGTATTACCATCAGCAGTATGCTTTAGTCTCTGCAAAGCTTAAAGTGGTGATATGTTCCACTCCCCAGGAATTTTACATTGTCACTGATGCCAAAGGGTTGTATAAGAGTACTCACAGAAGTAGTCTGCCATACCCTACATACTCCTTCGTTCCTCTTTGTTTGGACCTGAAATTCTTTATACCAAACAACGTATGATTGAGAGCATTTCTAATTATAAAGAAAATCTGACATCATGTTATCTAAACGCCGTCAGGGAAATCTCAGAGCTTCTTCTTCAGATTTACCCTCTGTATATCAAATATATAAAACTTATATTTGATGGGTATTGGTCCCTGTTAAATAAAATGGTTTTCTTTTTCAGACTTTTTTGGCAGTTGTTGAGCCTCAGTACTGAACAGCTAGCATAAATTCTGGGAATGCCCTAGTGGCTGAAACTTGGAGACATGCAGTCAGTTAGATACCCTCTATGTTCAAGATGTTGGGAATCATTGGTATTCAATGAGTTCAGTGTCCTATATCCTGCCAATAAGACTTTTCTGTATGATTAGCATCTATGGTTAGACTATATGTTGCCTCACTTTGTAAGTTCTCTAGTTGGTTAACTGTCACTCATCCGTCTCTAGTATATATGAAGAAGGGGGATAGTTAGTTTATAATGCTTTATTACATAGAAATACATCAGGATGGATAGCAGTATTACAAAATATTAAACTGACAGACTATACAGACATACATGGTAACATCTCAACAGCTTACTACAAAATGGCAGTCAGGCCCACATATGCTTAGTATTTATACACTTGTGCATGCTGGTGTCATTGTCCATGCTGGTGTGAACGACCTGAGACGTGCCTCCCTGGACTACATGAAAAGAGACAGAGGAGCTCTCTGATTATGTAGCCCAGGCAGGTATGACCCTAGCCCTGAGCAGTATCCTTCCTTCACCAAGAATGATGCCACAATATAGAGACAAGATGATCAGCTTTAACAATTGGCTTAATGTCTGGTGTCATTCAAAGGGGATTCAGTGTCTGTCTGCCTGGGATGACATGCTTGACAAGCCACGCTGCTTCGCAAGGGACGGCTTGCACCTGTCACCCCTGGGATTCCGGATATTGGCTAAGGCTCTTGCCACCCCCATAGTGCCTTTTTTAGGCAAGGCTCAAATTCTAAACCTACCACCCTAGAAAACAAAAATGGAAGAAACTGAGGGTAATGCTGCTCAATGCCAGAAGTCTAAATCTCAAAATGCATGCACTCGAGGCCCTTCTCAGTATGGAGAACATCGATGTCTGTGCTGTGACTGAAACCTGGTTCAAGGCTCCTGAGAGCACCCGGCACTATTAGGTTTTACCTCATATCATGCTCCGCCCCAAAACCCGGACCACACCACAAAAGGAGGGTGTATCCATATTCATAAAGGATACCCACACCTCCAGGTTGGTGGCAACGCATCAAGCTTCGAAACCATCCAGGTGCAACTAACCATAGGCAAAACTGCTCTACAAATTGTAGCATGCTACAGGCCACCCTCTCAAACTCAGGAACCCCACACAGCCTTCCTGAAGACACTGGAGGGTATAAATGTATCTCCAAACACCATCATATTGGGTGACTTCAACTACCCGAATATAGACTGGGAACATTACTCAAGCCCTAACTTTCTAGCCCAACGGTTCCTGGAGTTCATAAATTCAAATGCCATGGAACAGCTAGTCACTGTTCCCACGAGAGGAGAAAATATACTAGATCTCATTGTCACAAACATGGGGACAAAATGCTCCACACCGAAGTATATCCCTCATTGGTGAGATCTGATCATAAACTAATCTCACTGGAAATCCACATCCCGCCCCCACCCCAAACAAAAAGACCATAGTGAAGAACTTCTCTAAAGCAAACTTCACACTACTCAAGACTGGTGTGGTATCCTTCAAGGCCCCTGAGCCAGAGGAAACCACAACCCAAGCTGCGGAAGCCCTTACAAATGCCTTCTATGAACACCTCCAGGACCTGTGACCTTCTCCTACTCAGTCTGGTGGAGGAGCTGCGTCAGTGTGTCTGACTATGGAGTCACCCTGACAAGTGTGTGTGTGTCTGTTTGTGTGTTTGGCCTTAAGGGCTGTTTACTCTTGACCTGTGACCGCAGGTCTGTGCTGGTGTTGTGTCTCCCTGGTGGTTGAGGGGGTGGTTGGTTTGGTGGCTTTTGGTGGTGTATGCATGGATCAGGCAATCCCAAATAAAACCAAGACTCTTTCCACAAAGGGCAAACGTCCAGTCTGGTGGACCCCAGCCATTAACAAACTTTACAATAAGAGGAGGAAGCTATTACATGATAGAACAAAATCCATAAAAGGGAAGTCACCCCTGATCATTATTAGTAAAAAATACAAGCACTCATAAAATCAACTAAGGCCAATTTTGAGAGAAAAATTGCCATGGATTCAAAGGACAATCATAAGGCCTTTTCAGCTATGTTAGGAACCTGGGTGGAAACTCCCAGATATGCTCAGAATTAGTCCAAAATGATACAAAAATCACTGAACCCACAGACATTGCCAACATACTGGCAGACAGGTTCAGTGCAAACTTCACCCCCCTCTCCCCTAAAGGAGAGATAACTATCCCAGCCGAGTGTAGCCTCCCGGACATCTCAAATGCGCAGGTGAAAGCTGCTCTCTAAAGCTAAAAACACAGCATCAATGGGACCGGGTGGTGTCCCCGGCTGTGTGCTACATGAGCTAAATGAGGAATTAAACCCGCACATAAGGCAGCTGTTTAATCTCAGCCTTACCACAGGATACGTGCCCAAGGAGTGGTGTACGGCAACTGTGGTCCCACTCCACAAAGGCGGCACCTCACGGACCCTGGTAATTACCGCCCCATAAGGTTAACAAGTGTAGCCTGCAAGGGTATGGAGAGGAACATAATGGTGCACAAAAACAAAGATATAGGGACTTGCAGACATTGGACCCGACCCAGTTTGGCTTTGTCAAGGGAAGATCATGCCTTTTGAACTTGGTCGACTTCTTCAAACAGTCACCAAGGCCATTGATGAGGGAAAGGCAGTCCATACAGCCTACCTTGACCTTGCAAAGGCTTCGACACAATACCCCACTCGGGTATTGTAGAAAAACTTACCAGCTTAAATGTAAACCCATATGTCACAAGATGGGTTGCAAACTGGCTTAAGGACAGAACCCACAGGGTTAGAGTTGCTGGCGCTGTGTCAGACTCCAAGCCGGTCACAAGTGGTGTCCCACAGGGCTCGGTCCTTGGCCCCTATTGTTTGGCATCTACTTCTCAGAAGTACAGGCCAACATGGGAGGACTTTGGCTGACAAAGTTTGCAGACGACTGCAAACTGGGCCATAGTGGAAAGTGCATCGGACACGGATATCCTTCAGAAGGGACTCACGGAAACAGATAGCTGGTGCCAGAGCCATGGCCTGAAGTTAAACGCCAAAAATGTATAGTCATACCCTTCGGGAAAAACAAGGTAACCCCAAGCTACCATATAGGTGGCAATCCACTAAGCACAGAAGAGGTTATCAGGGACCTGGGGACCCAGGTTGACAGTGGCCTTTCTTTGACACTCACATTGCTAAAGTGGTTAGAAAGACCTTCTACATTGCCCACCTGATCATGAAGGGATTCACATCCAGATCTAGTGAGGTCATTGTTCCCCTGTACTCTTCACTTATCAGACCAATGATCGAGTACAATGCCCCATTCGGGATGTATCTCACCCGACATCTGCAGCAATTGGAGAGACCCCAAAAGTTCCTCACCAAAAGGATAAAGGGACTCCAAAATCTGTCATATGCTGCCAGATTGAAGAAACTCCAGCTCTGTTCAGTCGCATACCGTCTGCTCAGAGGTGACATGTGCCTGACATACAAGGCCATGTCCAACCCGAATTAATGGACATGCTCCACCTCAAAAATCCAAATCCACCAAAACCACTAGAGCAAGTGACTTAAACCTTAGCACGGATATAAATAGGACGTGCTGGAGGGATAGATTTATCACTCAGAGACTCCCTATGCTGTGGAATAAAATCCCGGTCCATGTGAGGCAGAGCACCTCGCTGACTCTGTTCAAGAGAAATCTAGACCTGTGGATGGGAGATCGTAGGTTTACCCCGGGAATCATATCTGTGTCACTGCTGGACAGAGGCACAACAAACTAATGGGCACAGTATTTTTTCATATAAGGGGTGGCGTAAGCCACAAAAATTTGGGCTAGGCTTATAAATGCCTTAGGGCAGATAGCCTAGTATAAACCTATGAACCTATGAACCTATGCAAGCGCCTAGAAAGCTTCTTAAAGTTGTACACACACACTGATCTACATTCTCCCTCTTAAATAGATTGTCTTCAATGAAATGGCATTAGAACAAGACATGCAATAATATATAGACATTAGAAACAAACACAATGTTCATGTCCAAGTTGCTGTGTATCTTTAACATGGTCTGGAAATACGATCTGATTTAGTGACAGTATTCAGAATTAGATTTAGCAAAAGGGACAGTCTTCAGTGAACAATTTGTATCCGGAATTTCGGGAGTCATCACAGGAACAGGGATATTTACTGGAACGTCCACAGGAATTGGAAAGCTGGATAACTCACTCTTTGATAAAAAGTCTCACAGGCTAGGTGCTGTGGTACAGGCTCGGACACTGGCAGCAAATTATCCTGATTCCACCTAAATTCTACTTCCTTGTGATTCCACAATGTACAGTCTCTGGGCAAATACTCTTCACAACTCCAATCTGATCATAACCTTTGCGTGTTTGTTTTCTCACTGCCTCTCCTCCATGTAATGTATTGAGCAGTTTGCTGGACTTTCATAATAAGATTTCTGGGCTAAACATTTCTTTAACAGATGGGCTTTTACTGATCTGTTATTCTTAGCACTTGGAACCAATAAACTACCGATGATTGGTAATGTAGTTATGGTTTGCCTCGACAGAAGTCTCTGGGCAGGTGAACTAAGATGTTTATCAGGAGAAACAATTCTGAGATCCAAGAGATTCAGGAAAACATCACTGTTATCTCATTTTGATTTCTTTAGTAATTGTTTCACACTTTGAACTGCACATTCTGCCAAACCATTTGACTGCATCTACTCAGAACTACTTGTGACATGAGTTACAGTAAGTGCTACTCTTTGGTAAATCTTTTGAATTGCTAGCTAGTTAACTGTGTACCATTGTCAGAAATAACTTTGTGCAAACTATCATGGACTGCAAAACGACACTTCATCTTAGTAACGACAGTACTGGATGCTAGGTTGGGAAGTAGGTCACTCTCAAACCAATCAGAATAAGAGTCTACTAAAACCAAGTAATGTTGACCATTCCACTTGAAAATATCAGTGGCTACTGTCAACCAAGGTAGTTCGGGAATCTGGTTTAGCTTAAGTGGTTCCTTCTGCTGATGTGGCTTTGTACTATTACATACAGAACAGGATGACAAGAAGTATTGTGACATAGAAGGCCAAAACACCAGTCCTCTCACTTTCCTTTTAGTGGAATCAGTTCCTGGGTAGCCATGATGCAAGATAGTAATATATTCTTCTTGCAAAGACTTTGGAGCAATTACTTTTGGACCTTTCATGGCAATACCATTATCAGACAAAATTGCATCTCTGTATGGAAAATAAGGTTGCACTTCTTAAGGTAAACTAGACTGCTTTGAAGGCCATCATTAATTGATAAAGTGGTTGCGCTTCTGTAAAACAGGATCTGAGGCTGTATGATTTCTAAGGTCATCGAGATGTGTGGAAGAAAAGTTACTCACTTCCATGACTTCAAAATCAAATTTCTCATTCTCATGCTCTTCAGTGGTTTTTCTGGATAATGCATCAGCAAGTTAAAAAAGTTTGCTTTTCGTGTAGACAAGATTGAAATTGTATTTCTGCAATCTTAACATCATACATTGCAATCTGGCTGGAGCTGAATGCACAAAAATTTACATTGCACAAAAATTCTGGTCCACAATAAACAATATCCTTCTGCCAGGTAAAACAGAAACTCCCCCACCACCACCACTACCAATAACTCAGACAATATAGCCACTCAATTTAACAAATATTTTATAGAAACCATCTTAGAAGTATCCAGAAAGCAAACACCATCAACAAACAAACCCTCCTTCCCAACACCTAACATCGCATCCTCCTTCTCACTGCAACCAGTTGCAACTGATACCATCAAAAAAACTTCTGAAAAAACTAAAACCAACTACACTAGCTGCTGACAATCTACCTGCAGAATACTTAAGGCAAACAGCAGATGGCATAACATACCCTATATCAATATTAATCAACAGATCAGTAGCTGAGCACCAGGTCCCTTCCATCTGGAAATCCACGTACATCATTCCCCTACATAAAGGTGGCCCATCAAATGATCTTAACAACTATCGGCCAGTTGCAATATTGTCACCACTTTCTAAAATTCTAGAAAAAAGTAATTCATAAGCAGGTCACTGACTACTTGCTTAATTATAAACTTCTAACCAATACCCAACATGGTTTTAGACCATTCCATAACATAACAACCGCACTATTGTCATTTACTAACATCATCAATCTTCACAGGAACAGCAATCACTATGCCTCTTCTATCTTGTTGGACCCGTTAAAAGCATTTGATATGGTCTGCCATACTCACCTTCTAAACACCCACTCAGATCTACATTTCTGTAGTTCCACCCATGCTTGGTTCAAAGATTACCTCACAGGACATCAACAAGCAGTCTCATGGCAATAGATCCTATCACCCCTACTACCAGTTGAACTTGGAGTATAACAAGGTTCTATATTAGGCCCACTCCTATTCTCTATATTTACTAATAACCTCCATCTTCCAACCACTCATGCATCACTTATCCAAAATGCAGACAACCCAACTGTGACTTGTTCTGCACCCTCCTTACTAGAACTTCAGACTCTAACTCAGAAAGCCTTTCGAGAAGTTGATTCCTGGCTAACAAATGCTAACTTAATCTTAAACCCTAAAAAAACAAACTGTTAGTCTTCTCTCCTAACAAAACTGCTCCTCCTAACACATTCTACATTACCTCCCATAAGAATACCTGCATAACCCCTTCTCAACACACTAAACTACTGAGAATAGAAATTGACCATAAACTTAAATTTCATATTCATATTTCTCAGACAGTTAAAGTACACAAAAAACTTGCTACCCTAAATAGGAACAAACACTACTTCACTAAAAATACCAAAATAGCCATTGCCCAAACCCACTTATTCTCCACCTTACTATATGCATCCCCAATTCTCACTAACCTTAAGAAATCTGAATTACAATAACTTGAAACCTGCTACAATAAAATAGCAAGATTTGCAACAAATTCACCAGCTAGATCTCACCACTGCCTAGCATTCAAGCAGATTAACTGGTTAGAGCTCCCCATCTCCTACACTACATACAGCTCTCAATGGGCCACAAAATCCTCTCAGAACCTGAAAAAATACCTGCCCTACAAACTCTTCTTAAACCCTGTGCTACCACTAGACCACTCCGATCCACCAACAGAAACCACATAAAAACCTATGTATTCAAAAATCAAGCAGGAGATTCCCTCTTTTCAAACTACATAGGCAAACTCTGGAATGTCTTACCAACAAATCTTACCTCTTTATCATCCCTAACAATATTTAAACCAACCTTAAAAAACTATCTCCTTAGCAAATGGATCTGTCCTTGCACTACTCCCGGCTGACAGCTAACTACCCACTCTACACAATCATTTCTCCAACATGTCTACACACTTTGCACAATCTCTCATACAATTCCTCTTCTACCTAACATCTACCACTCTACACAATCTACCATTGACATACTTAATTAGAAGACAGCATAACATTAACTCTTGCTTGTTCAATAATTTCTTTAACATTTTGTAAATATGAATCTCTCTTTGATGCCTGGATGTAACATAGAACACACTAGATGATTTTTGCTATTGCTATAATGTAGAGCCTCCTTCAAGTTTTATTCCAATGTTGAGCCTCCTTCTTAGAGTCATATTCCATACATGTATAAAATGCCACTAATGTCATGCTGTTTGTATAACATTAGATTGAGACTATAACATACAATATTGGTACTTAGCCTTGATGATTTGTATAGTGTACATCTATGTATTAAGTACAGAATATTCCTACTAAGCATTTGAGGATTTGTATTAGACATTTTTGTTCCTTATTTTGTATTTTACTGTTCTAACTGGAGCTTTTCTGCCCGGGCCTCTGCTGAAAAAGGACATGTGTCCAGTTGAACTTTCCCAGTAAACAAATGCAAAATAAAATAATGTTTGCTTGTGTCTTTCGGCTTTTCCTGGTTAGGGGTCGCCACAGCGGAACTCTGGTCTGCTAATGATTGGCAGTTGATTTTTACGTACCGGCTTGCCAGGCCTGACGCACAACCTTCAATGAAGGTATGCCCATTCACGCATGTCTCCACGCAGAAGACGCTCTAGCTGAGAATTGAACCGGACAGCATCTTACTGTGAGGTGGCAACACTACTGGAGCACCACCACCGTGGGTCAAATAAAATAATAAGTAAATAAAATAGGCTTTCTCAAAATAGTGATTAGAGGTTGGTGGTCCGTTTTGATCTGGACAGGTCTACCATAAATGTAATCATGGAACATCAAACATGAAAACACAATTGCCAAAAGTTCTTTTTCTATTTGAGCATACTGCATTTCAGTTTGGGTTAGAGTTCTGGATGCATAGGCAACAGGTTGACCCTCTTGGGGAATGACTGCACAAAGACCTAATTTTAAAGTGTCACAGGAAAGAGTGATTGATTTGTGAACATCATAGTATCTGAGAGTTGGTGGACTGGCAATTCTCTGTTTCAGGACATCAAATGCTCTTTGGTGTTGTTCCAACCACGGCCAGGATATATCTTTATGTGTCAGCTCTCTAAGTGGTGCTCCAAGTTGGCTTAAATCGGGAATGAACTTGCCTATCTGTATTAAGCAGTCTGCTTATTATAGTTAGAGCTACACAATGCAGTTATGGTGACCTGTCCATCGCATATTGCCTACTCAGAGGCGATCTCTGCCTAACATACAAAGCTATGTCAAACTCAGAGCTGTTGGACATGGTCCACTTAAATAAATCACAATCCCTCCAAGCTACACGCTCTAGGGGCCTAAACCTTGTCACCACAATAAACAGAACATGCTGGAGGGATAGATTGCTGTCCCAGAGACTTGCCATACTCTGGAACAAACTACCTATCTATATCAAACAAAGCTCCTCATCAGCACTCTTCAAGAAAAATCTTGATGATTGCATGGGAAATAGGAAATTCACCCCAGGGATCACCTCTGTGGCTCTGCTCAACAGGGGCACAAAAATCTTGATGATTGCATGGGAAATAGGAAATTCACCCCAGGGATCACCTCTGTGGCTCTGCTCGACAGGGGCACAAAAGAATAATTTTCTTGGGTGGTGAAAGCCAGGGTACCTTTTTGGCTAGGCTTATATAGGCCTAGGGCCAACAGCCTAGTCCCTACCTATGAACCTAAGTAGTTAACCATGCCAAGAAAGTGTTGATGGGCTTGAACATTGTCATTAGCCTAATGAACCTGGTCTGCAAGGCTATGGAATGTATCATCATGGAACTTATAAACAATGACATTGGTAATCTCCAAACTCAAGACCCCACCTAGTTCGGGTTTGTAAAAGGCAGATCATGTCTCCTAAACCTGATAGACTTCTTTGAAGCAGTCACCAAAGCTGTAGATGAGGATAAGGTGGTTCACACAGCCTATCTAGATCTTGCCAAGGCTTTCGACACCATCCCCCACTCTGGAATTATAGATAAACTCACTAAACTAGGTATAAATCCCTATGTCACAAGATGGGTTGCCAACTGGCTCACGGACAGAAACCACACTGTGAAAGTAGCAGACTCCAAATCCAACTGCAGACCAGTGACAAGTGGCGTACCACAGTGTGCAGTCCTGGGTCCTCTCTCCTGTTTGGTATCTACTTCTCTGAAGTACAGACCAACACAGAAGGTCTTTGGCTAATGAAGTTCGCAGATGACTGCAAACTAGGAGCCATAATCAAAACTCCAAAAGATGTGGACATCCTACAAAAGGGCCTCACTGAGACACATGCCTAGTGTCAAAGCCATGATCTCAAGCTCAATGCCAAAAAGTGCATTGTCATCCCTTTTGGTAAAAACTCAGTACCCATGAACTACCACATAGGCGGTAGTCTACTTAACACTGAAAGTGTGATAAGAGACCTTGGGACACAGGTGGACAGTAGTCTCTCTTTTGATAATCACATTGCCACAGTAGTTAGGAAATCCTAAAAAGTGTGATAAGAGACCTTGGGACACAGGTGGACAGTAGTCTCTCTTTTGATAATCACATTGCCACAGTAGTTAGGAAATCCTTCTATGTAGCACACCTCATCACAAAAGGTTTCTCATCCAGGAAAAAAGAGGTCATTGTTCCCCTCTACTCGTCACTCATTAGACCCATTATAGAGTACAATGCCCCTTTTGGTATGTACCTCACAAGACATCTACAACAACTGGAAAGGCCACAGAAATACCTCACAAAGAGGATTACCGGCCTCAAACAGATGCCCTATGCAGACCATCTCAAAAAACTGCAGCTTTACTCCGTTGCATATCGCCTACTCAGAGGTGATCTCTGCCTAACACACAAAGCCATGTCAAACCCAGAGCTTTTAGACATGCTCCACTTAAAGAAATCCCAATCCCTATGAGCTACATGGTCTAGGGACCTAAACCTTGTCACCACAATAAACAGAACATGCTGGAGGGATAGATTCCTGTCCCAGAGACTTCCCATACTCTGAAACAAACTACCTATCTATATCAAACAAGGCTCTTCATTAGCGCTCTTCAAGAAAAATCTTCATGACTGGAAGGGAGATAGGAAATTCACCCCGGGGATCACTTCTGTGGCACTGCTCGACAGTGGCACAGGAAAATAATTTTCTTATGGCGAAAGCCAGGGTACCTTTGGCTAGGCTTATATAGGCCCTAGGGCCAATAGCCTAGTACCTACCTATGAACCTATGAACCTATGAGCTATTTGGTTGGAAGAGTCTGGTTGGAAGCCTGAACTGGTAAACAAATGACCAACATATGTGATTTCTCTTAACCTGAACTTGCATTTCTTAGGATTCAGCTTAAGAGTCACTTGACAAGCTCTTTCCAGAACTTTCTTGAGGCTTTTGTCATGCTCAGCTTCACCATTACCTCCTACTATAATATCATCTACTATAATAGCACATGGATACCCAGAAAATATTTGCTCCATTGCACATTGAAAGACTTCACTGGCAGAATTTATCCCAAATGGCATTCTTAAAAATCTGTACCTGCCAAATGAAGTACTGAACGTAGTTAGCAATGAGGATTTCTTGTCAAGCAAAATTTGCCAAAATTAACTCTTTGCATCTAAGACAGAACAAACAATGGTATTTGGCATCAGTGCTGTAACTTCTTCGACTGTACACATTGGATGACGAGGTCTTTTCAGTGCCTTGTTCAAATCTTGTGGATCAATATATATTCTGATATCATCTGAGCTTTTCTTATGAGCTACCGCCATGGAAGATACCCATTCAATTGGGATTGAAGAACCAGCTGGACAAATTACATCTTGTTGCACTATTTATCTAGTGTGGCTTTGACTCTGTTCTGCATAGCTACTGGAACTTTCCGGGCTAGCCTGACAACTGGACTATCATCTGGGTCTAACTTCATGGAGTACAGAACTGTAAGCTTGCCTAGTTTGTCTTCAATAAGATCAGCATAAGTAGAAAAAATATATTGGGTGAAATTAGAAATGTGATCTTTTAAACTAGCATGATAGACTTCCTTATTAAATGAAACCAGTCCCATTTTTAAACTGTCTCCGAGCCCTAATAATGACTGGGCATGCCTTTTGACCATATAAAATAGCAAGTTGTAGCTTCTTCCAGCAGAGTAACATGAGAGTACTACTGAGTCTTCTGTTTCAATCTCTTCACCACCATAAGCAACACGCTTCACACACTTTGCCAAATCATGCTTCTCACTAGCACATACTCTAGCAAATGTTTCTGCAGACATAACATTGCACTTTGAACCTGTGTCAGCTTTGAGCTCTATGGGTTTTCCATTTATCTGAACAGTACAAAATACTTCATTCTTTGCCCAGAAATCTACTGCATTGACTGTTTCATTAAGCACTGAGACACCATCGACATAAAAAGTACATGACCCTATGTCACTGCTTTCTAAGTGACCAACTTGTTTCTTTCAATGTTCCCTTTTAATAAAAGAATGTGTGCCTTTTGATTTACAAAACCTTTTGAAATGATTCCCCTTATTGCACTTGTGACACTACTGACCAGAAGTTAAACTTTTCTCCCTTTTAGGCTCATGACTTCCTCCATAATTATGACAGTTGTCTAAGAAACTGGGTGGGGCCACATGCTTTGAGTTTGCTGACTCACCCTTATGCTTCACTGAGACTGCGGTTTCCAGAGCATGCCTTGAAGCTTGTTAGAAAGCTACTATGGGGCTTCCTTGTGAGTGTTGCAGGGTTTACAGTTGCAGCCATGTTCTTGGGCCTGTTTCTTTTAACCACATGCTGCATACTATCAACATGGGCTTTAGAAATTACTTGAAGCATGCATCTCTCATTTGTAAGCATATTTGTGTGCTTTTCTGTAAGCTCATATATATGACAAATCTCAGTGGCCTTATTCTATATTAAAATACTGTTACAAAGCAAAATCTTTCTCACAGCATCATCTTTAATGCCAGACAAGTCTGTCTTTTATCAACTCATCCCTTAAATCACCAAATCTGCATGTTTTAGCTTTGCTTCTCAAGTCACTTATATATACGGTATGACCCTGACCTTGAGTAGCATCTTACCCTCACCAAGAATGATGCCACAATATGAAGACAAGATGATCAATTTCAACAATTGGCTTAAGTATTGATGTCATTCAAAGGGGATCCAATGCCTGTCAGTGGGATGACATGCTCGACAAGCCACGATGCTTCGCTAGGGAAGGCTTGCACCTGTCACCCCTGGGCTTTCGGATATTGGCAAAGGCTCTTGCCACCCCCATAGTGTCTTTTTTAGGCAAGGCTCAAAATACAAACCCACCTCCATAGGTATCACAAGGGATAAGACACTAAGAGTAATGCTACTCAATGCCAGAAGTCTAAACCTTAAGAAGCATGCACTAGAAACTCTCCTTTAGCATGGAGAACATCGATATCTGTGCAGTAACAGAAACCTGGTTCAAGGCTCCCCAGAGCACCCCAGCACTACCAGGTTATACCTCATACCATGCTTTTCGGCCTCAAAACTTGGACCGAACCACAAAAGGAGGGGGAGTATCAATATTCGTCAAAGATACCGACACCTCCAGGTTGGTGGCACAGCAAGAAGCATCAGAGACAATCCATGTGCAACTAACAGTGGGTAAAACTGCCTTCCAGTTTATAGCCTGCTACAGACCACCCTCCCAAACCCAGGAACCCCACTCGGCCTTCCTGAGAACACTGGAAAATATGAAGGTCTTTCCAAACACCATTATATTGGGTGACTTCAACTATCCAAACATAGACTGGGAGCATTACTCTAGCTCCAACACCCTAGCCCAAAGGTTCCTAGAATTTATAAACTCGAATGCTATGGAACAACTTGTTACCACTCCCACAAGAGGGGAAAACATACTGGACCTGATCATCACCAACATGGGGGCTCTATGCTCCAGACCAGAAGTGTATCCCTCACTGGTAAGATCAGATCATAAACGAATCTCACTGGATATTCAGATCCCAACCCCACCCCCTGCCCAGAGAACCACAGTGAAAAACTTCTCTAAAGCAAATTTCACACTCCTCAAAACTGAGGAGGAATCCTTCAAAGCCCCCGGGCCTGTGGAAAATACAGCCCAGACCACAGAATCCTTTATAAACGCATTCTATGAACACCTTCAGGAATGCATGGATCATGCAATCCCAAATAAAACCAAGACCCAATCCTCCAAAGGCAGGCGTCCTGTCTGGTGGACCCCAGCCATAAACAAACTATACAATAGAAGGAGGAAGCTACTACATGATAGAGCAAAATCCCAAAAAGGGAAGGCATCTCTGATCAGTATTAGCAAAAAACTACGGGCACTCATAAAATCATCTAAGGCCAACTTCGAGAGAAAAATTGCACAGGACACTAAGGATAATCACAAGGCTTTCTTTAGTTATGTTAGGAACCTGGGTGGGAATTCCCAGATATGCTAAGAATTAGTCCAAAATGACAAAAACTACACTGAACCCACAGACATTGCCAACATCCTAGCTGACAGGTTCAGTGCAAACTTCTCCCTCCCTCCCCACCAAAAGGGCAAATATCTATCCCAGCAGAGTGCTGCCCCCCTGACATCTCAGATGCTCAGGTAAGAGCCGCCCTCTCCAAAGCAAAAAACACAGCATCAATGGGACCAGACGGTTTCCCGGGCTGCATCCTACATGAACTCCAAGAAGAGCTAAACCCAAACATAAAACTACTGTTCAATCTCAGCCTTACTACAGGATATGTACCCAAAGAGTGGTGTACAGCAACAGTAGTCCCTCTCCACAAAGGTGGTGCCTCAACGGTTCCTGGAAACCATCGTCCCATAAGCCTGACTAGCTTGGTCTACAAAGCTATGGAAAGGATCATCATGGACCTCATAAATAAAGATATTGGGGACCAACAGACACTGGATCCTACCCAGGTCAGCTTTGTTAAGGGCAGATCCTGCCTCTTAAACCTGGTCAATTTCTTTGAAACAGTCACCAAGGCCATTGACAAGGGGAAGGTGGTCCACACAGCCTACCTGGACCTCACAAAAGCCTTTGATACAATACCCCACTCTGGCATTATAGATAAGCTCACCAGCTTAAATATAAACCCCTATGTCACTAGATGGGTTGCAAACTGGCTCAAGGACAGAACCCACATGGTTAGAATTGCTGGAGCCATGTCAGACTCCAAACCAGTTACAAGTGGCGTCCCACAAGGCTCAGTCCTGGGACCTCTCTTGTTCGGTATATATTTTTCAGAGGTACAGGCCAACACGGTAGGACTGTGGCTGACCAAGTTCACAGATGACTGCAAACTAGGCGCCATAATCGACTCTCCAGCCGACACAAGCATCCTACAAAAAGGCCTCATAGAAACAGACAACTGGTGCCATAGCCATGGCCTCAAGCTAAACACCAAAAAGTGTATAGTCATCCCCTTTGGCAAAAACAAAGTGCCCACAAATTACCACATAGGTGGTAATCCATTAAGTATGGAAGAAGTAATTAGGGACCTGGGGACCCAAGTTGAAAGCAATCTCTCATTTGAAAACCACATGGCCAAAGCGGTTAGAAAAACATTTTATATAGCCCACCTAATCATGAAGGGATTCACATCTAGATCAGGGGAGGTCATCGTGCCTCTTTACTCATCCCTCATCAGGCCCATAATTGAGTACAATGCCCCTTTTGGGATGTACCTTACCAGACACTTGCAGCAACTGGAAAGACCCCAAAAGTACCTCACCAAGAGGATCAAAGGGCTCAAACAGATGCCATATGCTGCCCGGTTAAAGAAACTCCAGCTCTACTCAGTGGCATACCGCCTGCTCAGAGGCAATCTGTGCCTGACGTATAAAGCCATGTCCAACCTGGAATTAATGGACATGCTGCACCTCAGAAAATTCAAATCCCATCAAGCTACGCGCTCAAGAGACTTGAACCTCAGCACTGAAATAAATAGGACATGCTGGAGGGACAGATTCATAACCCAGAGGCTCCCTTCACTCTGGAATAAAATCCCAGTCTAGGTTAGGCAGAGTCCCTCATTGACTCTCTTCAAGAGGAATCTTGATGAGTGGATGGGAGATCGTAGGTTTATCCTGGGTATCACTTCTGTGTCACTGTTAGACAGAGGCACAGTATACTAACCTCGAAAAAGGGCATAGCAAAATTCATTTAAAATGGGTGGCGAAGGCCAAACACACTCTGGCTAGGCTTATAAATGCCCTAGGGCAGATAGCCTAGTATGAACCTATGAACCTATGAACCTATACTGCAAAAGTTTCACCATGCTTTTGATCCCTTGTGTAAAATAAGTGCCTTTCCATTGTTACATTCATTTGGGGGTTACACATTTCTTTAAATTTACATTTTAAGCACTTGGGGTCCTCCCTTGACTCAGATGGTACAACTATATGATTGTTTCCTCTTCTCCTGCAAAGACAGCAGATCTATACACAAATGAATGCTCCCTTTCTCTGGCTTCTGAACCAGCTAAATTAAACAGAATAAATGCCTTTGTATGGTCATCTGTATCAGAAAATGCAGCCTGTATGACAATATTGTACTTTTGCTCTAACCCTTTCCAGATCTCTGCAATATTATTGTGAAAGACAAGAGGAGTTGATTTTCGAAATCCATCTGCCATGGCAACAAATTATGCCCAAACACACTGAACAATATGGCTCTTGCAGTTATGTACAAACAAACTGCTATAGGTGCGTGTAATAACATTCAAAAGCAAACTCTTTGAAATACCGTACTTTGCGAAATATGCTCTGTAATGGCTGTATTTTGTGAACTAACTGTACTGTAATACCGCACAAACATGCAAACACTTCATACACTTCAGACAACATGAATAACTTTAAGTAAATCGAAAAGTAGTGCTTAGCGAAAAAATGCGGTTGTTTCCCTTATTCTATTCGTTTATGCAATTTAGACTTATTGCAAACATTTTCTGTAGTTATTTCAAATGTTTCTGTTAATATATAGTAATATCGGACATATCCGTTACTTAGAAATTTATTTAGAGCGTTCTGAATGCCTCGTTTTATATTTTGCGAATAAGAAATAGCTTGAGCAAGTTTTAATACCTGAAATTCTTTTCTGACCTGTTTCACGAGTTATACATGCAGTAGGGATGATTCACTCCTTTATATTCCACCAGTGTTAATTGAGTGCCTTTTGGTCTCAAATTGAAGAATCTGGATCTCCTTCTGGCCACGTGTCCTTTTAGACATGCTACTTCTAACACCATGCCGCTCGTCCCTCTCTAATATAGATGATGAACAGGTGGGGCACTTTGTTTATATACTTTATTACATAGAAACGCATCAGAATGGATAGCAGCATTACAAAATATAAACAAACTTATTAACCAACAGTCTACACAGATATACATGCTTATATCTCAACAGCTTACTACAAAATGGCAGTCAGGCTTGCACATGCTCAGCATTTATACACTTGTGCAAGCCTCTAGAAAGCTTCTTAAAGTTGTACACACACACACACACTAATCTACATTAACCATAGGAGGGTTACTGAAAACTGGTCTGATCTCTGATAAAGTAATTATATAATATATAGAAATTAATATAAAGTTGATTTCTGTTTGTGGTATACCATGCAAATAATTGTTGTACAAGCTTTATGTGGTTAAGTTTTGTTGTATGTTTGCAGTGTGTTAGATTGTGATGTCTCTAGTTAATAGATTTACATAATGTTCTCAGGTTATAAGATTTTGTTCAGACTTTTATGTACATAGGTTTTGTTTTCAGTTATTCAAGTGTTGTTGTATTCTGCAGTTTTGCAATAATAAAAAAAAAAAATATGATGTATAAGTAGAGTATAAAGAGAGGAAAACTGATGCATATTACTTTCATTTTGAATAAGTAAACCTTATCTGGATGAATGCAAGGAAGACTTGAAGATATGAAACTTCTGCGATTTTGATACATCCCAGTGATTTCAGAGAAACTGCTAGAACTGAAGAGTACTGCCAAAGAAGCTACACGAACAGAACTGGTAAAAGGCACTTCAATACCAGGGCAGCCAGATAATATGAAGCACTAAATTCAGCCATGCTTTACCCACAGAGATTAATTTTCATGTACTCGAGGTCTGCTATAGAAAGGTGAAAAGTTATAATACTATCATAAAAGAGAAACCAAATGCTTATGAAAATCTGACTTTCATTTAGGAATATCTACTTAAAAGAAAAAGGTTAGCTATACTATGCACTGGCCTAACATGGCAGCAAAGATTGAAAGACTTACATAAACTTGGTCACTGTATATTATGATTAGAAACTGAAACCAGAAAGAACTGATATCTTATAAGACTCTGACGCTTTATTGCAGAGTTGATTTACTTCATCATAATAACCTTAGCTTTATACTGTTTGTTAACTAGTATTTAAAGTATCCACAAGTTGGATTTGAAAGTTACAACATCTACTGTGACAAATATACTTAGTATTTAAATTGCATGGAAGCCCTAATTGAAAGTGGGTTAAAATAAGGGATAAATTAGTCATGTCAATGGGTATCCATGTTTTAGGGTGTTGTGGCTATGTTATTAATGGCCTCTGGATCAACAGCCGAGTATTGACCTAGTAACCTATGAAGAAATCTCAGATAAAGGCCCATAGTTTGTCAGTCAGGGGCTCAAACATATTTAAAGAGCTTATGAGTTTCAGTATATATGATCTGCGGTGGTGCAGCGGTAGTGTTGTTGCCTCACAACAAGAGGTTCTCCCGTTAGATTCTCGGCTGGAGTGCTGGGAGTACCTTCTGTGTGGAGTCTGCATGTTCTCCCTGTGGTAGAGTGGCATTCCGAAAGACATGCGTGAATGGGCGTGCCTTCATTGAAGGTTGGGCATTGAGCTGGCAACTCGGCACCGTAAAAATTTACTGCCAATCATTAGCGGACCAGAATTCCGCTGTGGCGACACCTAACTGGGAAAAGCCGAAAAGACAAACGGGTTTCAGCACATATTCTCATGTCCACGATAGTACACAGTGGATCATTAAGTTACATCAAGAAGATGCTATGACCAAGCAATCACAGCTGATCATATCTGCATTCAGGCATAGCAAAGAAAAAAAGCTTTTTTTTCAGGGGTCAGGTCCACCTGCATGCTCATATGGGGTCAATATTACACCATCGAGTGCTTAAAAAAGCGAAAGATGATCAATCAACCCCATGTAAGCGAAAGTTTACAATGTCAAAACCTCAGAACAGCGATTTTTTTCCAAGGGAAAAAAATCGCTGTTCCAAAAAAATAAATAAAATCTTAAAATATTACATAAAGTGGGGGGCTGTGCTCCCCACATACTCCCAACTTAAATATACCAACTCCAAGATCTCACTACAGTGCCGAACACAGCAAAGTAATGGAAGCGGCCAAGCAAATTCTTTCCCAGGGAACAAATTCACTTAAAACCCGCTTCGCTATTTTGCCTTTTCATTCTTTTATGTTTGATCAAGATGCATTTGACAGAATGCGTCTGCAATCATGTAATAGGAACCCCTCATATGACCCCACTCCCATTTGTTATATATACATATATAGACATATATATATATATATATATATATATATATATATATATATATATATATATATATATATTATATATATATCTGTATACTAACAGTTTCATAAATATGGAGAAAAAAATCAAAAAACCTGGGATCACTGCTGCCACTGTAACAGAAACTGCACTGGCAATGACTTTCTAGCAAAATCAGCACTCAGCAAGTTACAAACAGGACTGATGAGTTGCCAGCTTGTTCAAACAAACTTGACCTTGGCTGAGATTCTTGTGAAAATTCCTTTTACTTATCTGAAAGCTAAGACTTCGTTTTCATATCCAGAACCAGCATATACTTTTATAAGCATTTCACTCCAGGAACTGTCACCTATCAGGACCCTGCTAAGAGTGCTGATTACTTACCTCCAGAGAATGGATACTACATTAAACATTGTAGAATTGTGGAAAAAAAGCTCAGATTTAGTAACTCTACCTGCTTTTGAGAGAATTTCATTTCACTGGAGTTTACATTAGTTTGTTTGATTGTGGGGGTTTGTGTATGTTTATGTGTGTACTGTATGTGTAGCGTGAGTATGGGATTTTGAATTTCGCGGTTGTGTATTTTCGAGTTTTTAAGTTGTTGTTGGGTTTTCGACTTTGTAGTTTTGGAATACTGAAATTCGAGATTTCAGTATTTTGAAATTACAAAGTGGACCCATATAGATATATATTGACCACATAAGCCACATATGATCAAAAACATGGATGTCAACACCGCACTATGCCTATGCTGAGAAACAACCTCTGCACATGCAATTACAAACTTAAAAATACCAAAGTAAAACATTTTTTGTAGGGAGGCAAGCTCCTCTGTACCCTGTACACCTGCTGCTAATTATATGCATTAACTCTGAAGTCGTACAATCCCTGAGGAAAGGGACTATTCCACTACCCAGGGATTGTCGATCTCACACACCTGTCAATCAATTGACTAGTCAGCCGTCTTTAGTGGACTTGTCAGTTGTCACCCTTACCCACACTTGATATTTTCACTAACATCAATATATATATGGGTATGTTTAATTTAGTTGAACCATAGCTCATTCAAAATAAAATATTAAATGCTGACCTAAAAAAATGGTTAACAGATTGAGTGTGGAGAATTTTCTCCCCTTTTGGATTACTGTTATAGCCTATTCCTGACTTTTGGTGGATTGAGAGTCAAATATTTATTTTCAACAAATTGTGGTAAGGTGAATCATGGTTTGACTTCTTTTCACTTTGTGAAAGAGTGTAAATCTGCTTCAGTTACCTGCCTGAAGCAGCCACAAAACCAAACTTAAGAGCACAGCCTTCTAAACTCTTCCCCCGATGGGTTAAACACGGTCGTCATCCCCTGCTCAACAGACTCGCCCAGCAAAATACCTTGGGAAAGAGTGTAAATCTGCTTCAGTTACCTGCCTGAAGCAGCTCCAAAAAAAAAAACGAAAGAGCACAGCCTTCTAAACTGTCTTGCAGCTTCTCCCAATGGGTTAAACACTCTGTGGTCATCCCCTGACCAACAGACTTGCCCAGCAAATTACCTTGTGATAGGTATCCCAATGGATAAATAATGGGTATAGTTCCCCATACTAAAGGGGTGTGGTAAGCCAACTAAACTATAGGCTTGCTTTGTAAATGCTGAACCTATGAACCTATGAACCTATGAGTGTAAATCTGCTTCAGTTACCTGCCTGAAGCAGCTCCAAAACCAAACTAAAGAACACAGCCTTCTAAACTGTAGGTATTCCTTCTACTGCAATTTATCCACACAACAAATCTGTTTTTAAAATTATCTGCTTTTAAAAAAGTAAACTGCTCCTTATTTAAAGTATTACTACAGAGCAGATGAGCATACACACAGGTTAGTTTTTTTTGGCTGTAGTAACTTACTTTGGCCACCAGGTGGCACACTGCCAACAGTCTACCACTGCACTACAGGGAAGCAGTTATACTGAACTTACCCCAATTTGGCTGTTTTTTCCTGCTATCCCTGATGAGAGCTCACTGATTGTCTCTGTAATTTCGTGGTGGCTGAGCTGCGCTCAGATCGCCTCGCTACGCTCGGCTCACTCCGCTCCCCTATCCTGCCCCCAATTTCCACCTGCCCCCATTACTTCTACATTTATTCTAACCTCCAAAATCACCTGACCACTACCTACAGCCACTCACCTGCAACCACCCTAACCACACCCCTAATTTACCACTTGCATCCAAATACCACAAACCCAAACTATGCAGGCCTTACTTTCATATCTCCTACTATCCCTCCCAACTCTAACCCATGTTACATCCTTACACACAAACACACCACTACTACACACCACCTGCCATACAACACATACCTTCACACCTGTTATTACACACATAAGCTTTCCTATAGCCCCCTCTTTATTTAGTGACAACACAATACTATTTTTACGTAACAAGTATGTTTCACTATTCTACACTAGAAAAACATTAAGTAAACTCCCCATAGATATTCTACAAACTACTAAGCTTCAACTTTCATTAAAGAAATACCTCCTTACCTCGGGGGATATTCATCCAAATCCAGGGCCAAGCAACATTATACCCCCAAAAAACACACTGCAGATCTACTCATCATTAGTCTTAACTCTAACAGTATATCAAACAAATTTCCTCACTTACATGCATTCATAACTCACTACTCCCCCGACATCCTTACCATAACAGACACCTGGCTAAAACCCAGCACACAGAATGAAGAAATTCTCCCTCCAGGATATAATATCCTCTGGCTAGATAGAACAGGAAAGAAGGGTGGGGGCATTGCAATTGTCTACAAAAATACAATTTCTCTCCAACCTCTACTAACTCCTCTACCTACATTTAATACTGCTGAGATCATAGGCTCTGTCCTACAGTTAAATAAGAAAAAGAGCATCAATGTTCTCTGTGCATATATCCCTCCAGGTAATAACGCTCCAAGAATTAAGGAGATTCTACAATGGTCAAAAGATAATCTCCCACAGGAAACTATTTTATTAGGTGACCTAAACACTGACTTGCTAGCCTGTAACTCTAAAAATTCCACTAACCAAATCAACTTATATGGATTTTCTCAACTCATTCAAGAACCAGCTAGAGTAGACAAAAATCCCATAAGGAATCTATACTAGATTGGACATTAGTAAATTACCCTGAACATAATTACCAAGTAGGTAGTCTACCTGACGGACTTAGTGACCATCTCCTGCCTTTCCTCCTACGAAAACGTACTAACTTACCCAAACCTGCAGTCTATAGATAAGTCAGAAACAATCACAATGTTAACCCTATAGAACTCAACTCTATATTAAAAAAATTTAACTGGGAACCACTACACAGCCTTGACTTAAACCAAGCAGTGGACTATATTAATAGTACATTTATTAACATCCTTGATTCAGTTGCCCCAGTAAGAAAAATTAGAGCTAAGCAACACTATGCTCCTTAGCTTACTAAATCCACTAGAGCCCTATTAAAAACCAGAGACAAGGCATGGAAAACCTGGAAGAAAGATAACACTAGTCTAGCCAAACAAAACTATCAACACCTTATGAATCAGGTCAAAAAACAAACAAAGCTTGATAAACAGAACTACTTTCTATATATACAAAATAAACACTCCAATAACCCCCAAAAGTTCTGGCATACAATAAACTCCCTACAAAAACCTGGTAAAACCTCCACACCAGCTCCCACCTCCACCTCTACAAAATCAGATAGCGATATAACCTCCCAATTTAATCACCACTTTATTGAATCCATTAAATCACTATCAACTCAACTTTCCAAAAATAGCTACTCATCCAAACCAACAACTCCTAACAACTCATCTCCCTTTACATTCTCTCCTGTCCCAACCTCAGCAATAAAAAATACCTCTTAAAACTTAAACCCACTACTCTTGCAGCAGATGGTATATCTGCTAATTTCCTAAAAATGGCTGCCGACTCTCTATCCTACCCAGTCTCAATCTTAATCAATCACTCCATACAGGAATCCCACATCCCTCAACTATGGAAAATTTCTTACATTATTCCCCTTCATAAGGGTGAGAATTCCTATGATTTCTCTAACTATTGCCCCATAGCCATTCTGTCTCCTTTATCAAAGATACTTGAGAAATGCATACACTCTCAGGTCATGCATTTCCTAGACTCTAACAATCTCTTCTTTACACAACATGGTATCTGCCCATACCACAGTACAACTTCAGCCCTTCTGTCTTTCACAAATCTGGTTAACCAACATAGAAACAACAACAGATTTGTATCTATTATATTCCTGGACCTCTCCAAAGCATCTGACATGGTTTCCCACTCCATTCTAATAGATACTCTTACATCTCTATTCTTTGCCCATATCACTTTGGCATGGTTTAAAAACTATCAGACCAACAACAAGCTGTCCAGTGGTAAGGAGTTATATCATCTTTACTCCCATCTACCATTGGTGTACTTCAAGGTTCCATACTCGGTCCACTCCTCTTTTCTATCTTTACCAATAATCTACATACCTCTACCCTACAGGCTTCACTCATACAGTATGCAGACAATTCCACCCTGATCTGCTCCGCCCCAAATCTCACCACCCTACAGCATCTCACCCAGGAATCTTTTACCTCAGTAGAAAGGTGGATCACAGATATTCAACTTATCTTAAATCCCAACAAAATTAAACTACTTCTATTTACCCCAAACAAATCAAAAACCACTCCACTCTCCTTCTCTAGCTCCTCCAATAATTGAACTGTCATTTTACTCTCTCTCCACACCAAACTGCTTGGCGTCAAAATAGACAACAACCTACACTTTGACATCCATATCTCTCAAACTGTTAAAAAGGTACACAAAAAAATGGGGTCCCTGTACAGACAAAAAGACTTTCTATCAGATCAAGCTTGGGTCACCCTAGCTCAAACCCACCTTCTTTCCACACTCATGTATCAGCACCTATTTTCACCTGTGTAAGAAAGTCTGACCTGGAGAAACTGTGAGTCATGTTATAACAAAATCGCCAAGTTTGCAAAAAAAAATTCCCTCTTTAGAACACACCATTGTATACCTATTAGGCAACTTCAGTGGCTTGAGCTCTCACAGTTATTAACCTACCACCAACTAATCATAGCTTATAACAACCTAAACTATCCTGAAAAAACTCCAGCCCTTAGGGAACTAGACTAACTACATTCCAAATCGACCACTCCGCTCTGCCAACAAATCACTCATCTCCACAGCCAACAACACAGCAGGTAAAGCTCTGTTTTCTCACAGTATAGCAAAAAGTTGGAATAATCTCCCTCCCTCGGTGACTTCTGCACCTAATACCAAACAATTCAAAAACTCCCTTAAGGCTCATCTTATTAGCTCTTGACTATGTCCATGTGTTACTTAATCCTAGTGTGTGCTACCACCATCTTTCTCTCTTCTCTCCAACTATCAGACCCTCGGTAAAAATGGAAGTAACAAATGGTATCCCTTGACATTTGGAAATGTTGTTGTGATCTCTGTCTGTATATTTTGATGACTAACTTAATGTTCACGTGTATATATTGTTGATATGATCTTTCTTTGCGTACTGTTCTATTATGCACAAAATATTGCTCAATAACAAAGTTTTTACTTTACATTATGTATTATCATTGTCTGTTTAATTAAGTGGAGCTTTTCTCCCCAGGCCTTCACTGTAAATGGGCCTCGTCCAGTCGGATCATCCTGGTTAACAAATGTAAAATAAAATAAAAAATAAATAAATATTTTATATATATATATATATATATATATATATATATATATATATATATATATATATATATTATATATTTATAAGTGTATACTAGGCCAATGGCCCTGGAGGCTTTACAAGCCTAGCCCATAGAAGTGCCCTGGCATCATGCCACCGTTAGTTACCAGTGCCTATCAAGTAGAGCCACTGGAGTGATCCCCAGGGTGAACTTTCTATTTCCCATCCACTCATCAAGACTTCTCTTGAAAAGGGACAGTGAGGTGCTCTGCTTGACATGTATGGGAAGTCTATTCCAGAGCATGGGCAGTCTCTGGGTTATGAACCTGTCCCTCCAGCATGTTCTGTTGATTGTGGTAATGAGGTTGAGGTCCCTACAGCATGTGGTGCAGAGGGATTGGGATTTCTTTAGGTGTAACATTTCTAACAGGGCTGAGTCAGGCATGGCTTTGTAAGTCAAGCAGAGATCGCCTCTTAATAGACAATATGAGACAGAGAAAAGCTTGGGTTTTTTGAGTCTGTCCATGTAGGGCATATGTTTAAGGCCTAAGATCCTCTTTGTGAGGTATTTTTGCGGCCTTTCCAGCTGTTGCAGGTGTTTAGTGAGGTACATGCCAAATGGGACATACTTGATGACTGGTCTAATGAGGGAAGAGTAGAGAGAGATGATGACCTCTTCCTGGATGCAAAACCCTTGGTAATGAGATGTGCCACATAGAAGGACTTTCTGACCACAGTGACAATGTGGTGGTCGAAAGAGAGGTTGCTGTCAACCTGTGTACCCAGATCTCTTATACACCTTCAGTGTTCAGTGGGCTACCATCAATGTGGTAATTAGTGGGAACTGAGTTTTTCCCAAAGGGAATGACAACGCATTTTTTGGCATTAAGCTTAAGGCCATGGTTTCCACACCAGTCAGTGGTTCAGTGAGGCCTTTCTGTTGGATGTCTACATCACTTGGGGAGTTAATAATGGCTCCCAGCTTGCAATCGTCAGCAAACTTGGTAAGCCAGAGTTCCTCCATGTTGGCCTGGACTTCTGAGAAGTAGATGCCAAACAGGAGAAGACCCAGGACCGATCCCTTTCGGACTGCACTCGTGACTGGTCAGCAGTCTGACTTGGAGTCTGCTACTTTCACACTGTGGGTTCTATCTGTGATCCAATTTGCAACCCACCTAGTGATATAGGGGTTGATACCTAGTTTGGTGAGTCTATCAATAATTCCTGAGTGGGTAATGGTATCAAAGGCCTTTGCCAGATCAAGGTAGGCTGTATGAACTGCCTTGCCCTCATCCACAGCTCTGGTGACTGACTCAAAGAAGTCAACTAGGTTGAGCAGGCATGATCTACCCTTCACAAAACCAAATTGTGTGGGATCCAGAGTTTGGAGATTCTCTATATCCTTGTTAATTGGGGCTATGATGATGCACTCCATAGCCTTACACATCAGACTCGTCAGGCAAATGGTGCGATAATTCCCAGGGTCTGTAGTCACTCCCTCTTTATAGAGAGGGATGATTGCAGCAGTGCGCCATTCTGCTGGGACAAAGTCTGAGGTGAGGCTGTGATTGAACAGAGCACACAAGTGTGGTACCAATTCACTTTGTAGTTCATGTAGAACACAGCCAGGGATATTGTTGAGTCCCATGGAAGCTGTATTCTTGGCCTTGGACAATGCAGCTTTAGCCTGTGTTGCAGTCATGCTGGGTGCCTGGCATTCTTCCGGTATTGTGATTGGTCCTTTGGGGGAGGAGGGGTAAAACTGACAGTGAATCTGTCAGCCAGTATGTTGGCAATATCTGTTGGCTGAGTACAGGAGGTACCAGTGTGCAGTAACTCAGAGCAAATCTGGGTATTGCCGTGGAGATTCTTGATATAACTGTAGAAGGCTCTGTGGTTGTTTTTAGTGTCTGCTGCAATTCTGCCTTCATAGCTAAGAAGTTTTGATGAGGGATTTCAACTTTTTGTTGAGGCTTCTAAGGGAGTTTCTCCAGTCTTGGGACTTCACCTTTTCAGACATATATATATATATATATATATATATATATATATTTTTATATATATATATATATATATATATATATATATATATATATATATATATTTATATATATATATATATATATATATATACATATACATATATATATATATATATATATATTTTTATTTATTTATACATATATATATATATATCTATATATATATATATATCTATGTATGTGTATATATGTATGTATATATATATGTGTATATATGTGTGTGTGTGTGTGTGTGTGTGTGTGTATATATATATATATATATATATATATATATATATATATATATAGGCTTACTAATCAAAATCCCAAATGCAGATGCTCTGCAAATGGGATATCAGATGGCAGATGGTTGACTGCCATGTTGCCGACTGTCAATAGTTCATATCAGCGAATGCCACTGTGCATTCACTGATATGAAGTCGATCTAAGGGTTAGAGATCACAATATAGTGCAGATTAGGATGTTCATCCCTTTCTTCACTGTAATCCGATCTTGGAATTGGAATATATAATTAGCAGGGGGTCTGGGGGGCACAGCCCCCCACAGGGGGTTGCAGGGGGACTTGCCCCCCACAAAGATGTGATGTAACATTCGCCCTGTATTTCATGACTTCAACGTTAACAATGACTCTGTAGTTGTCGAGTATATTAGTCGAAGTTGTGAGCACACTTTATTCCGGTCAACAAATGTAAATAAATAAATAAATAAATAAAATGTCATGATTCGAGCATTCCTTTTATGTTTATGACCAGGAAAACAATTGTTTTTCGACATTTTAATAGTAAACCATACATACATATATACGTGTGTGTATATATATATATATATATATATATATATATATATATTTATATAAAATATATGTGTACAACTCATTTAATCGTGAACAGCAGAAGAATAATTATTACCTTTGCTTCCTGAGATTTTCTAAGCCAGGAAACAACTTGTATCCTAAGAACCTTTCTTCAAAATTTTCTACTGAAAACATGTTTCATTAATTTTATAATATTTGATAAATGGTATCAGTTACAAAAAATGTTAAATTTATTTCTTTGGTAGAGAATGAGCTATACAGAGGTGTTAGTATCAACACCTGTGGATACTGATTGAAAGAAAAACTATATTGTTTTCCAAAAATACTAGTGTTACAGTTAAACAAAGGTTTATATCTCTGCAAGTGTACAATATAGTTTCAAGATATCAATGAAGGACTTGTTCACCTGTCCAAGAGCTTTCCAATGATGTATGACAAGAAGGGATAGGTTATTGCTGTTTTGTGGTATTGCCAAATATATGCAAATTATATATATAATAATCTCAAAATATTTTAAAACAATATTAATAAAACACTTTTGTGTTAGGCATCAAGTGTCAAAGGAAATATTGTGAACCTTAATGTTTTTACAAGATAACACTGTTTCTTTGCCTGTAGGTCACACAGCTTTTATGACATTAATGCAGTTATGAAAATATAGGTAGAAGTCATAATTCTTTAGCAAAAGAATATTTATATTTCAGAATGACTTCACATTACCCACCGTATTTTAATGTAATTTTAATAACATCCACTGCTTCAATACATCACCCCAACAAGACAGTATGTCACACTATTCTTGCATTATTAACAATGCCTATAAATAGACGGTCAGAAATTGATTCTATAAGATCTAACACACTACAGAAATAGTGACTAAATCTTGACCATCCTGGCTATAATAACTAAACTGCTATATTTTGTTTTTATGACATTAGCATTCTTGCTAGTACAAAAAGCCTAATAATAAAAATAAATTATCATGAAATGTGGACAGCTACCCTTCAGTCCTACAGTTCATTCATTCATTCTCCTGTTATCTGCTTTCTGCTTTATCAGTTTCAGGGCTACAGGGGAGCTGAAACATATTTGGCATTAAGTAGGCATAATGAAAGAAATTACTCTCAGATTGGATGTCAGTCTATTGTGGGATGTATGTACACACACACACACACACACACACACACACACACACACACACACACACACACACACAAAGTTGACCTTTGAAATGTTTAGTTTGCTAGAAAATTATGACTGAGACTAAAAAAAATACAGTAGCAACATGGAAAGACTAATTATTTCAGCACTTAGGTCTGCAACTAAAAAGAAAATAAATGTGCAATTTAGAACTTCAGATATAGATGGCAGTATGTTAAAATATTGTTTTCCTTTCACTCTGTAGCAACAAACATGAAATTAAAAATATGCAATGAAAGAAAAGTGCGGACTAGTGTTTGAGAAGTGTGGGTAACAATGAATGTTAAGGCTGGAAAAATTCAACTTAACTCAAATAAAGTAATCATGAACGCTAAGTGAAGATTTGTTCAGTACTAAAGCCAGCCTAAAGCATGTCCTTTCTGTGGGGATGAAAATCATATATTACAAGTCTGTAACAAATGAAGGTGTGATGCCCGTGCCCCGGTCCCGCAATCAAGGAGCCTCAATTCTCACCACTAACACCAGAGAGGGCATCTCATATATGAGGAAAGGATAACAAATACACTCAGTAAATTGCAATTTCCCTTAAGAGCACACAGAGATCACAGTCAGTCCGGGGCTGGTTGCTCCCTTGCACTTCGGGTCCCCAATAAGAGTCCCCACTGGCACAGCTATAGAGTCCAGATCTCAGCCTATTGGGCAAGCTAAAACCTCTAGCACCCACTCTGCCCAACCAGTGCTTTGTGTCCCTGCCCAAGTAGCTGACACACACATACTTTAAGAGTTTATACAACCACACAGACACTTCTGGGAAAGGCTGGCACAGGTTCTCCAGCTGTGCCCCTTTTTCACAGACTATATGGTAGTACCAGCTGCCATCACCCACTAATATTTATCATCTACTCAAAGGCCCTTAAAAGGGTGTTCAATTATTACTGTGCAATATTATTATCCAAATGGTAGTATAACCCAGGGCTAAAGCTATTAGAGTGGCTTTGTACAGTTTTACCAAAGGCATGCAAGTATTCTTAACAGCTTACATTATCTCTACACAAACCAGCCACAGTTAAAAGGTTTTAAAATATTTAATAATAAATAACTAAAACCACAAGACAATACTTTCTACTACACAGAGCTATTCAAGAGTTCAGAGATCACACAGAAATACTTAAAATAAATCTGTAGTACAGTTCTGAAATCACAGAAAAACACTTAGTCTAATATTTCTAGTTCCTAGCTATTTCTAAAAGAAAACACAAATCTAAGATAACTTACATATGAGCAAGACAGTGCTGTGAGTTGGATGATCAAGACAAAAATGCCTAATGCCTACTGAGTCCCTCTGTTTAAATTGCTATTGCAGTTCTGACAAACATTACATCATTTTTTACACTTTCCTGGTGTTCCCAGGCTGACAGATACTACATTCATTTGTTATCTTGCAGCTGCAGGAAACTACATCAATAAAAGACATTCCATATGTAAACTCTAATAATTATTTCTTTGACACAATGGAGTTAGATGGTTTAATAACCTTACATGAATTAGTGAATGTAATTTATTGATGGTTAATTTGTGATTGGTTTAATTGCATCCACTTGTAAGTATATAAAGTGGTTAATTGTTGTCTTTTCTTTTGTCTGATGAAGTTGGAGCATTGTCTTTGATGAAAGCGCTCACAATAAATAGTGTGGTTTGGAGTATTTATAGCCTGCTTGCTTTTTTGTTATTTTACCATTTTGTTCTTTTTTGGAGTACTTTCACTGTTGAAAGGATACTCCAACTCCATGTCCAAACATGGAAAAGGTGTTGTGGATGGATGGATCTTTTCAATTATTCTGTACACAAAATGAGTTCCTGATATTCTTAACTGATAGAATGCTCTGGTTTCTATACCCATCCTTTTACATGAATAATGCCCAAAGTAATTTATGTTGTATGTATAGTGGTTTTAGACAGTGTAAAGATTTTATGTTTATTAAATAGTGTTAATATTTTAATTTTGAAATAAACATGCAATTGTAATTTCTTGGGACATTTCTCCCAGGCATGCAGCGGAATAAAACATAAGTATGAATAAATGTCAGTTTGTCAAAAATATATATAATTAAAAGATAGGAGACTAACATAAAACCCCCACATACCCTCTGTCTCTGCAAATATAATCAACTATGATATGTTTAGTACTTCAGAGCTGGGAAAAACATCATCTGCTGTGCCTTCATTTAACAAATACATGTTTCTATAATGTGCATATTAATAATCACTCAGCTGGTTTGCTATAGTGTGGACTTCCATGTTGAAAAACAAACTGTTTAGATATCAAATGTTCAAATTCATAAGATCAAAAATTTTCTAAAGATGAAAGAAAACAGACTGGAAAAGTTCTGACTGAAAGCTAAATATATCCAGCTATATATTTTCTTACATATGTTTTTAATTCATTTTAACACAAGGCTTTGGTACAAATTTTAACAACTGAAAACATTTTATTGAGTAGCTTCACACTGAAAATTAAAATATTTGAAACAACTGCTCATATTCTAACACTGTGTATTGTACTAAACATTCTGCATGGGGGCAAGTTGCCTGCATTGTCCTAGTGACGTGCAGCTTAAATATTGGAACTGCAATCCACTGTAACCTTGAAAAAATATAAATATTTATTTTTCACTAATTTATAATCTGAAATTCAATGGCATAGTTGGCTGATTTGTAGTTGTTCCTGTACATTTGAAAGAGAGGGGCTTGCACAGTGGAGAATGATGCAATTTGTATATAGGGTAATGATGGAGAGGTTTTTATTTATTTTATTTATTATTTATTTTACATTTGTTAACAGAGAAGGTCCACTGGACACATCCTTTTCCAGAGGAGGCCCGAGGAGAAAAGCTCCACTAAGAAATAACAGTAAGAGTGAATATAGTAGATAATATACAAGAACAGTTATAAAAAAACACAATGTATAAGGCATATTATATAAAACTACATTGACATTAACAGAGTAAGAAAACATAATTGAGTTGATACATACAAGACTTGGTTTCTCCTTGTTATTTATGCTTCAGCCTACATATAGAACATACTTAAGTAGATACATACAGATAATGACTAGTCAGGTTGTGTAATTCATGTAGGATATAGCTCTAAGTACACCAAACAATGGCTGTTAAGTATTCTGTACATAGAACAGAGGGACTGAATCTTGAAACAAGCCAGAACTGTAGCTTGAAGTTAACCAGGACTAGTAGAGGAATAGAGCCAATTAGAAGTATAGTGAGTTCTTAGTGTCTTTTTGAACTGTGTTAGTGTTAAGATAGAAGATATGTGTAGGTAAGGAGTTCCATAGTTTGGATACACAGTTAAAGAAGAGTGACCCTCCTGCTGTATTGAGGGGTTTAGTTACCTCAAGAAGGAATTTATTGTCTGAGTGAAGATTCCTTTTACTTGAGTATGGTTGACGTAAGGTTTGTAGCGAGGGGTGGTTTTCGGAGTGATGCAGAATTTTATGAGTTAGTGTGAGTTGATTGTGTTGCAAGAGATGAGGAAATTCTAGCCAGTTAAGTTGTGTTAATACTAGACAGTGGTGTGTCCTGTAAGGGACACACCATTGCCTAGCATTAAAACATTTGATGTTGGATGATGCATAAATACAGAGGTAGAAAGGGATAAGTCCAAGCACAGATTTTTGTAGGATTCCACCATAGAATGCATCAATGTCAGCAGGCCGATCAACTCCAAGAATCTTACAGGAGCTATGATTGACATAACTCTGGGACCAACTCAATGTATTTGTGCCAGGCCCTATTTTAGTAGGCTTTTTTGGTAAAATAGTGCAGGTTACACTATCAAAGGATATGTTCAGATCAGTAGATAAGCCACTGGGCAACCATCTTTTCTCCGTAGAAGTGTTTTTTTTTTTATCAGTGACAGTACTGTAAGCGTATTATGGCCATTTCCAAATGTAGTCAAACAGCAAGTAGGGCATATTTAATGAGGTGTTCGTTATCTAGTTGTGTAGTAATTTTATTTATTGATTTTTTTGTAACATAGAGACTGGACATGGATGTGTATTCTTGTATGACTGAGGAGGACTATGTTTTGGGGATAGAAGCTATGAGAGCAAGCTTAAATTGAAGAGAAACTATCCCATTGATGAGAGAAAGGTTGAATCTGTTTGCTAAAGGCTTAGAAAGGT
Source organism: Protopterus annectens (assembly GCF_019279795.1). Classification (NCBI taxonomy): domain Eukaryota; kingdom Metazoa; phylum Chordata; order Ceratodontiformes; family Protopteridae; genus Protopterus; species Protopterus annectens. The sequence goes on along the minus strand of NC_056726.1, from coordinate 636,211,142 downwards.
ACTATGTCACCATAAAGAGAAATGAAGCCCGGAGTAGAGCCTTTGGATTAGCATTTTTTCTATTTTTTTTTCAAGATGCTTGCTAACCAGTATACATGTAATTTAAATTCTAAAGGTGATGCAAAAAGATTGACTTGGGAAAGTTCTTCAGAATCTACTGTCATATGAACATATAATTTATTTAACATTTGTTTACTGGGAAAGTCCCACTGGGTGAGGAACCCATTTTCAGCGGAGACCCAGGGAGAAAAGCTCCAAATGATACATGAAAGTTAAGACAATTTACATGAACAAGATAAAAAAGCAAGTATTAAAGCACACATTAATAATAACTGAATACTAAATAAGTACAGCGAGGTAGATGCAATAAATATAAAATAAGTACAGAAAGGTAGATAAAATAATAAAATGTACTAAATTAAAGTAAAGTGGTAGATTGCAAACTCTTTATATATATATATATATATATATATATATATATATATATATATATATATACACACACACACACACACACACACACACACACACACACACTCACACACACACACATCAGGTAGGAGTAAGGTAAAGAAAGAGGATCAGAACATTAGATGCAAGTAGATGCTTAGAAGGATGGGAAAGTTAAGGGTGTAGAAATATGGAAAGTCTGTTAGTCCAATATGCTAGTGGTTAGTAGATGAGATTCCAGTTTTAGGGATAGAAAGGAAAGCCTCTAGAGAGTGAATGGAGTTCACCTGTTAGGGAAAGAGCGGGGGCAGGTCTGATGACATAGCAAATGTTTTTTTAGGGTGTGCTTGAAGTTGTTTAAGTTCTCAGTGGTAATAATGTTTGTTGACAGAGAGTTCCAGAGCTTGGTGGTGGCATGAGAGTATAGGCACTGTCCAGTTCTTTTGTTTGGAATGTAGACAGTTAGGAGTTGTTTGTTTTCAGAGTGGAGGGCTCTTGTAGGTAAGTAGAGTTTTAGGACAGATGTGAGGGCTGGGCATCTAGCAGCTGTATATATCATTTAATGTATAGAAGACAGCTGTACTAGGCATAGGTGTTGTGTGAGTTCAAGCCAAATTAGTTGTTTCAGAGCTAGGCAATGGTGGGAATGGTAGGGGTAACCTGTGGAGAATTTGGCAATTATGGTAGCAGGATTGGAGCTTGTTTTTAAGAGAAGATTGTAAATTGGTGTATAAGGGGGCTGCATATAAGAGTGAGGGAAGCAAATAGGTGTTGGCGAGGGTTTTTCTGATGGAGCTATCAAAGAAAGTTTGTCTGTGGAGTGTTCCTATTCTGATGTGTGTGTTTTTTAATGCTATTACAGATGTGATGTTCAAAAGTTAGTTTGTTGTCTATGGTTACACATAGAAGTTTAGCTGTGGGAACTGTTTCAATTGTTGTGTTATCCTGTGAGAATATTAATCAGATGAGACTGGTTTTGTTGAGAAAAGCATTTTTTTTTAGGATTTAAAAGTAGCTGGGCTACTTTCAGCCATGTCTCTATTGAGGTGAAGGTGGCTTGGGTGAGTTGCTGGGGGTGTTGTATGTTACTGGAGGAGGAAATTATGTTAGTGTCATCTGCATATTGGATAATGGAGCTAAGAAGGTGTGCTGAAGTATGAAGGTTGTTGGTGAAAACATTGAAGAGTAAGGATATAAGCATTCTGACACCTTGTGCCATCTTTTCCATTTCTTTGCCTTGTGTGTTCCATTGCTACTTTTTGCGCCTACTTGGTTCTCTGCCTTATTTTGGACCTAGCCTGTCCTGCTTCACTTCTCATCAGTACTGTTGCATCATGCAGACACCCGGGCATGTCTATCATCTTTATTTCTAACTCTTGTTTAAACTGAGGCTGGCTGACTAAATGACTTATTTTGGTATCAGTCACAATGCTTTTCCATTTGATGTATACAAACCCTAAAGTATCCCCACTAGCAGGATTTCAACCCAAAAATTAGAATGCTGATCTGTACTTAGGCATACACAATGGTTAAAATGATATTTGTTCTTATACTGCCTAAGAATTACATTGTTCATTTGCATGAAGAACTATAGGGAAATGATGTGAAAAATTTGCTCACACAAGCTCAAACTTTTACAAATGTTCTAATGAAGCCTTTGCAGCTATTAAACATTTACTTCATAATGAGAGCACTGCTTTTAAAGCTGTGAATAACGAAAAAGAGATTGTTCTCATGAACAAAGATTATTATTGTGTTAGCATGGCTGAAATGTTATCTGACCCTGTGCTTATCAGGCTGTCAAATTTGAACAACTATAGCTCTGCCAAAAGAAGGTTAGCGGTGGCATGTATGAGGTATTAATGATTGCATTTACTTCAGGAAAAGACTTGCAGATTTGTTTCTATAGAGACAATGATTATTCCTCTGGTGTGGTCTACCCGAAATGTATGGAAATGCAATACTTTTTTGTCAACACTAACAGGCATAGGATCTTTGTCATAATCTTTTTTCTATCTGTGCAGGCAATCACATTAATAAACTAGAGATGAAAAATGACATTTATTATATTTTTATTATGTGTTAACTAGGACCACAAAGATTACATGCATCTTTTCTAAGGTGGGTCAGGAGAACTGCCTTTTAAATGACTTGGCTACTCACAAAGTATGTCTGTGCGTGGATCAAACCTGGAAACACATGAAGAAACTTGTTAACCTCTCATAATTTTAGCTGTCTCCTATACTGCCAGACATTTTCTTATTAAATTTAAAAATGTGTTTACAGATTGAGTCAGATGTAACTAAACATTTTGTTGTATATTATATTTTTTTGTGAGGAACACTCAGATTGATGTTGCTTATACTTTTTCATACTGAGCATGTTAGTATAGAGAATATAAACATTTTTACTGACTAAATATATTTAGCAGCATGTCTAAATGTGTCTCTTCACTTAATAGACATGGCAGTAAGCACAACGATTGTCTATATATGGAAGCTTATATAACATGCTGAAAAGAAAGTATATTCTTAGTAATGTTATATTTAGTGCATATATCCCCACTTACTTGCATTTTTTAGATCTAACTGCAGTGGTGGTGCTGCGGTAGCATTGTCGCCTCACAGTAAGACGTTGTCCTGTTCGATTCTCAGCTAAAGTGTCTTCTGTGTGGAGACATGAGTGAATGGGCATACCTTCATTGAAGGTTGTGCATCAGGGCTAGCAACTCGGCACGTAAAAATCTACTGCCAATCATTAGCGGATCGAAGTTCCACTGTGGCGACCCCTAAATGGGAAAAGCCGAAAGACACAACAACTTGCATTATTTAGATGATACATTTTATTTGCTTATATAGTGTGGATATTTTTCTGAGGTTTTGAATGTGATGTACTAGTGATTAGTACTCATTTTTTCAGTGAGAGTAGTTACTTTTGAAATGGTACATTTGAATTAAACCCATATAGTAAGGTACATATTGTAAGGCGACAAATCTGAAAACAAGTGTATGATCTGATAGTAGTCATCCTCGATGTACATACTCCTATACCAGGACATATTTACCAGTTTTTAGAAAAGGTAAACTATGGGTGGACAAAGATCAAAATCTAGAGTCTCATTTGCCCAAAATTCAGCCTGCCAAGGATCAGGCCTCCTCCATAGTACAATATTTCCCCAGACAGGCTAATCATAGATATCCAGTGGCAGCACCTCTTACACAACCAGCAGCTAAAACACTGATCTGATATTAAGACTTAAATTACAGGCCACTCTTTACAGAGACAATAAACATTACATTATGACAATCAATGACCAACAATTCTCTCTCTCTCTCTCTCTCACACACACTCTCTCTTTCTCTCTTTCCAGAAGAGCAGTCAGAAACAGTCACACCAATGCTGTGAGGGTATCCTTACTAGAAAAGCAATTAATTAGCCACAATCTTTGCCAAATGAACAAAAGAAAACTTTTCATTTAGACAAATATTCAAATACCAAATGACAATCCCAGACAGCCAGATGGAAAAAAGGCAGCAATGGCTTTGATGTAGTACAGTCCACAGAGGTTAGTGATATCTAAAACCAAAAACAATCTGTCTTTCCTTTTAAAGCAAACTGAAGAATGAAAGACTCTTCTATTCCCTGATGATGTTATGCAGCCTGAAGGAAGCACTCATATTTGTAAGAAAAGACTGTCTTAACTTTTGCACATCTCAATAAATACTCAGCTATTTAGATTCTAAAGCTAAATACAACATGTATCATCTAACATCTGTTTGACTGAATCTGTAGATTATGCAAACAGAAGGAAAGGAAGCCCTTGTGTCTCTTGATAATAGAGAAAGGATATTTTATAACAGTTATAAGTATAAGACTATATTTGCTGCAAATTTAGTAACTTTGTTATAGCATTGCTAAGTTTTAATTTTTGTGAACTCACAAATTCTCTAGCGCCTCAGCAATCAGCCTTCCAGGATCTCCTGGAAGGCTAATTGCCGAGGCGCTAAAGATTTTGTGATTTCATTAAAATAAATATTTTTTTCATTGGTTTTGGTCATTTTGTTCTTACTGCTTCTTCTTGGTGCATGGTGGTTTTGGATTTAATTTTTGTGAAGCCTGAAGGTTAGTGAGGATGACAGCACCATAAAGAAGTGTGGGGTGGAGACAAGTAGTGCCAATTGTAGTTTTAGTTGTGTCTGTGAAAAAGTTTTTGGCTGTGTAAAGGATCCCTATTTGTTGATGAATTTTCTTATGCAATTTTGGATATGCAGGTGGAATGTAAGATTATCATCCACTATCACCCTGAATAATTTGCAATGAGAAGTGACTTCAATGGATGCATTATCAAGATAGAGGACTTTAAATTTTGTTTTTTCATGACAGAGAGAGAGATTTGGGGAAAAAAGTAGTAGTTTGGTCTTTTTTGGGTTGAGCCAAAGTTGGGAATTACGAAGTCAGTCACTGGTTTCAGTGACTGTTAAAGCTTCCTGAAAAAGAAGTTATGTACTCACCATAACACTCCATCTGTGTTGTCGATCTTCATTTATCCTTGATGTATGTGACTTACTTCTAAGTCTCAGAACTGGCTCCACTGTTACTACAGCTTGCGTGAACAAACAACTCCTGAGTCAAGTCCCTACAAAGAATGTCTCTCTCTATTTACCTCTGATCGAGTTTGCAGCTATAATAAAAGACCAGGAAAGGTAATGCTATAACCATTTAAGAGATTATGTCCAAGGTCATACATGAAGAAACAAATAGCCAGGACTAAGATCCATTCCTCAAGGAGTCTGATGGAGGGGTTAGGAGGGTGGGGTGTCAAGGATAAATGAAGACTGACAACACAGGTGGATCGTTATGGTGAGTACATAACTTCTTTATCTGATGTTGTCAATCTTTATTTATCTATCCTTGACATATGGAACAGAGTCCCCAGCTACCTTGTATCTCAGGAGGCCTTATTGAAGGATATTCCTGATCACCATAGTACCAAATGACACTCTTCCCCTGGAGACCAGATCCACTTTGTAATTAGTAATAAAGGTATGTGGAGAAGCCCAGATTGCAGCTGCACATATGTCATCCATGAAAGCCTTAGAGTGGAAAACAGAAGACATGGCTATAGCTGTTGTGGAGTGTGCTTTAACTGGAGATAACAACTGGAATTTTTTCTTATCATAGACAAAGGTAATGCATTCTCTTAACGATTTAGACAACATGACCTTTGAAATGGATCTGCCCATGGAAGGACCTGAAAAGGAAACAAATAACTGGTTTGACTTTCTGAAATCTTTAGTTCTGTCGAGATAAAAATGCAATTGTCTGTGAACATCCAACAAATGTAAGCAGTATCTCCCTTGTTGTAAAATTTAGGGAAAATATTGGCAGTTCAATGGACTGATTAATGTTAGTCTCAGATACAACCTTTGGAAGAAAGGATGGGTTGGTTCTTAGTGATACCATGTCTTTATGAAAAATCAAATATGGAGTTTTTGAGGATAATGCATGTATCTCTGAAATTCTCCTGGTGGATGTAACAGCTATTAAGAAAATGGTCTTCCATGAAAGAAATTTCAAATCACAGGTAGCCGCTGGCTCAAAGGGTGATTGAACCAAGGATTGGAAAGCCATAGAAAGATCCCAGGAAATGAGATGTTCCCTGCAAGGAGGCTTTAACCTTAATGTTCCCTTCAGAGAAACTTTGCACAGTCTATGGGAAATTAAAGACTGTCCTTCAAAACCATTATGGAAATTAAAAATAGCAGCAAGCTCCTTGTTTGAAAAGTGTAGACAACAATTGCAAAACCTCTTCAACTGATGCTGAGAAGGGGTCAAGTTTATTATCACGTGCCCATAAGGAAAATCTTTTCCATGTGGAAGGTTTATGGGAAGATAGCAATATTTTTCAAACTGGAGAAGATAAATTATTTTGTCTGGAAATCAATGGAACTGGAGCAACCAAGTTCTAAGCTTGAGGTTATTCAGGTTGGGGTGAACCAGTCCTTGAGGATGAGCTTGGAGATCTGGATTTGGGTCCAGAGTTCATGGACTTTGAAGTAGGTAAGGCCAAATAAATGGGAATCAGACGTGTCAAGGCCAAAATGGGGCAATGAGAATCACTTTGCTCTTCAACCTTATAGCCTTCTTTAAGAAAAGGGGTATTAGAGGAATGAGGGAAAGGCATAGACTAGCCCCAGAAAGCGGTTTGAAGATATCACCCATTGACACACTGAGAGCTTTTCGACAGGGGGGGTAAGACTTTGTTCCGCCTTGTTTGTTGATGTACCAGACTACTGATGTTGTCTTACTGAATTGCAATTGTTCCTAGAGGGAAGACAGTTTGAAAGTCTTGCAACTCTAAGAGGACTACATTCAGATCCAGAATACTGATATCCAGATTGGTCTCTATTGGGTACTAAGTGCCTTGGACAGTCCTTCCTGAAAATGTCCCTTCCACCCGATCTACAACTCATCTGTGGTCACTATGGCCTGGGGATGAGGTGAAACAAATGGTTAACCCAAAAGAATTTCTTCAGATTCCATCCACCAAGATAAATCCTTCTTGCAATGGTTGGTAATTTTGATGAGTTGAGACATGAGATGAGTGAGGATAGACCACTGGGAGGATAGAAGCCACTGTAGGACTCTCGTGTGGAACCGTGCTAGCGGTACTAATATGATGGCTGCGGCCATGAATCCAAGTACCTGCAGAACTAGAAAAGCTGGAACATTGTCATTGGAGAGAACAATGTGTACCTGTGATCTTATTTTCTGCAGTCTGTGAGTAGGAAGGGAGACTATGCAAGAGGTTGTATTCAGGCAGGCTTCTATAAATTCTAATTGTTGGGTCAGACTTAGCTGAGATTTGGCGAGATTCACCATTATACCTAGATGAGAGCAAACATTCAGGGCATCAGTGGAACTGCAGCAACTCTTGTCTGTTCGAGTAGATGCCTGGTGGGGGCAGTATGGAGCCAGTCAACCAAATATGGAAACACTCAGAATACATCCAGTCTTAGGTGAGCTGCTACTGCTGCCATAAATTTGGTGAACACCTGGGGAACTGTGGTGAGACTGAAAGGCAGGGCTCGGAACTGATAATGACTGGCTCCCAGCTAGAAGTGGAGAAACCTCCTGGAGCATTTGTGCATTTTTATGTGGTAATACACATCCTGGAGGTCTACAAAGTGCATCTAATCATCTCTCCCTAAAAAGGAAGAATAGACTTAACCGTGACCATCCAGAATTTTGTCTGTTGAGCAAACTTGTTCAGAATGCTGAGATCCAAAATTGGTCTCCAGTCCCTGTCTTTTTTGGCACCAAAAAGAACCTTGAGTAGAATTCGGATCATAGCTGGTCTGGCGGGACTTCTTCGATGACTCTTTCTAGCAGCATTTAGATTTCTCAAGCCTAATCCCAATGACTGGGTGGAAGACTGGGGATCCTTCTTCCTGGTTTTGGGATAATGTCAAATGGAATCTAGTAACCTCTGGTAGTAATCCTTAGCACCAAAATGTCTGTGGATATCTTTTTCCATGCTAGTGGGTGCAAGGATAGTCTTCCCCCCGAATGCCTCCAGAGGCAAGCGATCGAGCCTCCCTTCAGAAATGCTGGTAGGGTTTCCCTGAAAAAAAATCTCTGGAACCCTGATTTTGTGGGCCACCTCTGCTGCGTGGTCAGCGTCTTCCATTATAGCTCCTCCCTCTGCCCCAAGAAGAGTCATTACAACGTATGCCCTGGAAAGGCCCTTGGTTTTTTTTGGACCACATATTCTGGCTTCTCTGGCTCCTGGAATAGGAGTGTTTGGCAGCAGAAAAGTGTAAGCCCATGGCAGATAGGGTCTTTCCATCTTTTTCACACCTGGCTAAAGTATCTAACTTTGGGGCCAAAAAGGGAAGATCCATCAAACAGAGCATTGACGAATGAAGACTTGAGTAGCTCCGCAAACTCACACAAACACATCCAGGCATGCCTCCTTATGGCTATGCCTGAACCCGCTGTCCTAGCCATCCCTTCAGCTGCATGTGCAATAAGCCTCATGGATGAGTTAGAGATGAACTCCAGGGTGGCAGGCTGGGAGGCTACTTTATCCTGTACCTCATCAGACACAGCTCCTGGGAGGGTACCTGAGAGCTCCTTGATCAGATCCCTCTGAATGAAGTTCAACGACTGCAAGACAAATGTTGAAAAAGCATAGACCCGCTTCCGAAGTCTGTCCATCACCTTAGACTCTCAGTTAGGAGGATGAAAAGTGGAACTTTCTTCTGCTAGTTCCTTATTGGTGGCTGCCATAAATACCATGGCATCTACTACTAAACCTTTTGCCCAGTGCTGTTGGTCTTCTGCAGCTGAAAGGATTTTATCTAGTCTCCTGCAGATTGGTTCTACAGAATCAGGGGCCTTGCAGGCATGAGCACCAAAGGTTTGCAAGTACACAGACTCCTCTGAGGATAGCCCTTGGGACTTCCAGCCACCCCTCTACTTTAATATTTCAAGAATGTCTCCAAAGGAGACATCTTCTGTGGGTGACCTGGGAAACCCTACCTGTCATCGAAGACTGTCTCTTCTGAGACAGATTCCTCTGGGAAATGAAGGTGTTTCTTCTTACATGACCTCTTCTGAGTCATCTCCTTAGTGGGCACTTCTGTGGAGGAATCAGAAGAGGGCCCTGTATAGGGGTGTCCTGCAGCATTGGTGCTTGCTGTCTGGGTGTGGAGGTTGGTGGAAGCTCTGGAGCACAGGAAATCCCTGGAAAAAGCTCTGAGGTGGGGACCAGCTGGGAGCCTACAGAGGCCAAGGCCATCTCCATAACTTGAAAGGCAGGTCCCTCAACAGAAGGATGGTAGCCCAGAACTGGGAAGGACAACCTCAGAACCATGGTCTCACCCTGCTCTGTGGAAACCACCATCAAGGTCGAAGCCAAGGAACAGCTCACAAATGGCATCATAAAGCTATGACTGCAGGAGTCCTTCAGTTCCAAAGAAGCTGGGGAACTCAGGGCAGAGACTGGAGCTGAAGAAACGAGAGCTATTGGCACCAGGACAGCTGGAACTGGTCAAGTCAGAGCCAAGCCCTTTAAACCCACAGTGGTGGTTAGAGGAGGAACATCTGATGGAGTCTTTGGAGAAATCTGCCCATCTCCAGAAGGGAGTGCAGCCTGTGAAGAAGTGGAAAGACCCCTCAACATAAGGAGCTGATTCACCAGCCTCATGACATTAACATCTGTCAGACTCCTAGAGGAATGGACTGAAAAGCTGAAGGGGATTCTGGCCTCTCTTAAAAAGGGCTTGGCAATTGTCCCACAAAGGAGTCTAGAGATGGAGAATATCTGGTTCTAGGAACCAAAATAAATCTTGGTTCCTGAGCTAACCATACCAGTGAGGGAACCGGTACCAGAAATACTGTTGGCACTGTAACCAGCACCAAGGAAGAAGTGACTGGAAAGGTCAGCGCCAAGGTGGATGGTACTGAGACTTGAGGTGCCTTGGTAATCACTACAACTAGAACTGAGAGAGACAGTTCCATAGGTATTTTGGTATCCACCTTTGGTTCTGCAAGAGCTGTGGGAGACAAAAGTTTTGATTTCTTATGTGCCAGAGCCAAAGGTGAAACCTACACTGAGAGACTTCTCTTTTTAACATGCTCAGATTTTGAGGCAGGGGAAGATGATGATGATGATGATGGAGAAGATGCCTCAGATTTAGCAGATTTAGACTGACTGGATAAGGCCTCTTCAAAGGGCATTTTTATTAGATCTTTTAGAATAAGTTTATTTTCCTGTCTATGAGGATATGGTGACTAAACGCATGACAAATATCCCACTGTTGTTGTAAGTGCTCCAGGCCCATACAGTAAACACAAGAAGAATGTCCATCCAAATTAGGCATTTTTCTGCCACAACCAGAACACTGTTTGAAATCAGTTGTACCCCTGCCCTTATCTGCCATGTTGATCTGGAAAAGGGATCAATGGCAGAAACACTCACACTAACACACAGAAGAAGAGATAGAAAAAGAGAGTGCTACCAATGATGGTAAGCCAAGAACTACCAGATGTAGAAGAAAGGAATAACACTACCAACAATGGTAGGATAGATACCAAACAATATGGTAGGAAAGGGGATAGCACACTCACTCAAAGAGGAATAAAAATTGAGAGGCAAACTATCAGTAAAAGATAAAAGTAAAGCTGACTGGGTAGGAGAGAAAAAAAGGGTTTAGAAAATCCCTAATAGTTGAAAAAGCAATGAAAATTTTTACTTAGCTCAAGGAGTGTTCAGCTGACACATCTTTATGAGAAGGGTGTCAAACAAAGATCTGAAGTAATTAGAGAGAGGCATTCTGTGTAGGGACTTGGCTCACTAGTTTTTGGTTTGCACGAGCTGTTGTAACAGCTGAGCCACAGTTCTGAGGCTTGGTCTCGAGTCCCATACATCAAGGATAAAGATTGATGACATCAGATTTATTTTTGGAGGTGTACCATGTTGTCAGATGTGCAAATGAGGGTGGAATCATTTGCGTATTGTATTAGGGTAAAAAAAGCAGTAGAGCTACCATGGCTCGTAGCATAAAATTTAATGAAGTGCACACAGGATAAGCGCTTTCGGAATCAATTCCTTTCATCAGATCCAACACAATGAAATACAAACTCTAAAGGCACAGATTTAAAGTTAAAAAAACAAGCTTATGAGAACAATTAAAACCAATACAATCATTAACTTGATTGCATTAAACAATTACTAAAAGGCAATCTACAATTAAATACATTTTGAAATCTGCTCCATACTAGCAAACTACAAATGCAAGCACAGATCTGTAGCATAGCAAAGAACAGTACTAACATATCAAAAAGAGTCTTGCATAATCTAAAAACATTAGGCATTAAACATCCTACAAACAAATAGCTAATAAAACCATTAATTAAACTGGAAACATACCTGCAAAATAAAAACACAGGCTTAAGAGGTAGCTGTTAACATAAGAGAAACACTGAAATACACCATTGTGTCATAGTCTGTGAGCTTTCAGAATAGGTTTCAAAGGGATGTAACCATTCAGACTAGGGGAATATCAGCTTGGAGATCAGCTATCCAATCCGTCTCTTCCACCTCTGTGTTATTGCTGATGTCACCCCCGAATAGTGGGCTTAATACTATCTATCACCATAAAAAAGAACTTATGATCCATAAATTCCTTAACATGCTGGAATAATGCATTACTCACTAATCCATTTCTAATAAGGCCAACATGTTGTAAAATGCGTTGTTTCAACATCTGATTAGTCTTGCCAACCTAAAACGAGATGCAGTGATCACAGCCAGCTATATAGACCACGTTCTTACTGTTGCAAGAAGCATATCCCTTATAACAATACCGTTTATTAGTAACAGGATTTATAACGATATTAGAGTTTACCTCTGGCAAGAATATCTGCCTTTCTTGGTACTCTGAAACATGGCACTAACCATATCAAATGTTTTATACCAGAGCATATCCTTCAAATTGCGATTTGTTTTATACATAAAACGTGGAACATCTCCTACTATACCCCTAATCTTGCTGCCCACCATTAATAGTTTCCAATTGCTACATATAATATCACAGACTTGCCTAGAGTCACTACTATAGACATGTGGTATTCTGACTGTTTTAGAGTTACTACTCATAACAGGCAAATGATCCCCTTGTTTAAAGGAAAACCATGGTTTGCCTTTCTTATAATGCATACTTTTAAGGTCACCTATGGTTCTATTAATTACTCCGTTCTTATAACCCCATTGAGCTAAGTTAGCCACCTTTTCAGCTTGATGGAGAAAAATATCCTCCTGAGTACACAGCCTAGACGCTCTTAAAAACTGATAGTTAACAATATTAGGAAAAATATGAGGTGGGTGCATGCTGCCCCTATGCATTTTTCCAGCATGACTTATGAAATAATGTGGTACAAAACTTTCCATATGTATCACATTTCAATAAAACATCCAAGAACTCTATTTGGTGAGAGGAGGCATGAAATGTAAATCCCAGAAATTCTGTAGTGGGCTCTAAATAATTCACAAACTTCTGTAACTCAGCTTAATCACCCACCCATAAAATAAAAACATCATCAACAAATCTGCGAAAATAAAGGACATGTTGTAACCAGGGGTTATCTCAATGCAAAACATATCTATCCTCCCATTCCGATAAAACCAAGTTGGCATAACTGTTAGAGCAGGGTGTTCCCATAGCAACAGCTATGTGCTGTAAATAAAGAGTGCCATCAAAATAAAATACATTATTATTCAAAATAATCTTCAGAAGACTGCATATACAAGTCATAACATTTCTATCCAGTAGTGAGAATCGCTCATTATAATTGCTAATGAAATCTAAACCAACATCACTAGGAATGACCGTAAACAGACTGGTTATGTAGTCGCCTGCAGATTGGTTCTACAGAATCAGGGGCCTTGCAGGCATGAGCAGCAAAGGCTTGCAAGTACACAGACTCCTCTGAGGATAGCCCTTGGGACTTCCAGCCACTCCTCTACTTTAATATTTCAAGAATGTCTCCAGTTATATTATAACCATCTGCAAATGCATAAAGTTGTTCAAGAAAATGTGCAGAGTCTCTTAAAACTTTTGAGGTGTTATCAACCATTGGTCTGAGTTGCCTCTCCATCCATATCGAGAGCTTCTCTGTAATCCATCCAGCTCCTGCCACTATGGGTCATAGAGGGAGGGGCTGAAAAGGCTCTTTGCACCTTAGGTAAACCTGAAATAATGGGAATAGTTGGATGTTCTACTGCAAAATATTCATACAATTCTTTAGATATACAGCTGGACATATGTAGCTCATATAGGTCAGATTCTTACCTTCTGTATGATAATCCTCAGTGATAATGTATCAACTTCAATAAATGCATCATCTCCCATTAACACAGGATATATATCAGAATGGTATCTGGCAGTATCCAAAACCACCACCGCTCCACCCTTGTCAGCAGGTCTTACAAGGATATCACTGTCATGCATCAGATTATGCAAAGCACACCTCTCTTCTAGCGACAAGTTATAGTGACCTGATCTATGCTGACTGTTGATGTAACATTCAATCTCTTTCTCACGTATCATTAAAATGTCTCTGCCAGGAAATATATGTTAGGTGTATATATGCTGGGTTTCTTAAAGACAACCTTGCTGTCACTGGACTTCGCCAAACATGAGATGTAGACTCACATTCCTCGCAAATAACCTAAGATTCACAACTGTGTTATGTAAAGTGGTCAGCAAAGCAGGTGTGAAGGATAAACCTCTGTCCAATACTCTCTTCTGGGCATCCATTAACTCTTTTGCTGAATAAGTTGATAACCAAAGATCTGTCTCCTACGTAAGACTCTCCACTGAGATTTTCCTCCTCTTTCTGCCGTAGTTTATTGACCTGTCCTTTGCGTTCCGCTGTGTGAACATTTTCACCTGTGCTGGTAATTGTGGAACAAACGGTAAAAAATTGGAGCCCATCTTGGGTCTGGCTCCCAGACTCCTTTCATCATCAGGCTGCGAGGCCAAAACAGTAGTAATATTGTCCAAGGTCACTCCATTATTGGTGGAAATCAAAACTCCTGCAGCATTGTTTAGCATACAAACATTACTGACAGTTGGACCAAGCAGAGTACAGGCAAGAGGTTGTCAGTTAGAACTACTTGCAGAAACTCTCTCAGCAGTAGCAATATTATTGTCATCCAAAGTCAATGCGTTCGTGGAGTGTGATGCTTCAGGAACATGTTTACCTGTATCACGCTTAGGCCACACAAATATATGTCCAGATGCAAAATCGGCATAGTCTCATTCTAGCTTTCTCGATTTCTGCTGCTGTAATTGTGTATCACACATGGTGACTTTATGAGACAGTGCATCTAGCTTCAATGTGCACTCTTCATGTACAAATTCATTAAGTAAACGCGACTGTAGAACCTCAATCCTCTTAGTAAGTTCTTTCTCCTGAGGTGAAAAATACTCTATTAGCAGTTCCATATATTTGTAACTACATTCTAAATTTATATTTTGCCACTTGGCTAGTAAGTATGGGAATTCTATACCATATGAAGGCAAACAAAATACTCATAGACCCCTGGGTATAATTCTAAAGTGCAAACATGCCTCAAAATGCATGCGTTGCCAATGCAACCACTTCAAATTAAATAACTCCTTCTCCAAATCATGATACAGTTTATAAAAAAACTCAGGTACATTTTCTCGTAATGTATTACCTCCTGTAGAGTGCTGCAAACACAGGGATAAGAGAGGATTAGCGGTTTTGCAGGTATATTTCTGGTTTAATGAATGGTTTTATCAGCTATTTGTTGGTAGGATGTTTAATGCCTACTGTTTTTAGATGAAGCAAGACTCTTTTTGATATGGTGGTACTGTTCTTTGCTATGCTACAGATCTGTGCTTGCATTTTTAGTTTGCTAGTATAGGGCAGATTTCAAAATGTTTTTAATTGTAGATTGTCTTATACTAATTGTTTAATGCAATCAAGCCAATGATTTTATTGGTTTTAATTGTTCTCATGACATTATTGGTGCTTTTGAGCTTTAAAAATGTGCCTTCACAGTTTGTATTTCATTGTGCTGGACCTGATGAAGCAATTGTTTTTGAAAGCGCTTACCCTGTGTGCACTTCATTAAATTTTATGCTACAAGCCGTGATGGCCCTACTGCATTTTTTTTTTTCATTTTGGATTACTGTGTCTACAGAAGGGCTTTTGGTCATCTTTGTGTTGTTTTATTTGACTATTGTATTAGAATGGCCTGTCGTGTGGATGTATAGAGAGTGTTGGTGAAAATCTTAAAGAGGAAGGGATCAAGAATAGAGCCTCGTGGTACACCGGTGGTGACTTTGAGATAAGGAGTGAGAGTGGAGCGCCGTTTTACTGACTGATACCAATTGGACGGGTAGCTTTAGAAACACAGAAGGGTGGGCTGAGATAGACCTAGTGAGGTCATTTGAATTAGAAGTTTGTGTCAAAGGCTTTAGAGTAGTCTAGAAATAATGAATAGACTAGTTTGCCATTACCTTTTGTTTTATCAACAGTATCTATATGGGATAGAAGAGCAGTGTTAGTACTATGGGTAGGACAGTAGCCATGCTGTGTAAGGGATAGGAGGTCTTCCTGCAGGAGATAATCTAGCAATTTTTTTATACAATTTTCAAGTATTTTGGTAAGGGGATAAGATTACTATAGGTCTAAAGTTGTTAATGTCTCTTGAATTTCCTCCATTGTGTAAAAAACAATGTCTCTTCACACTATCAAATTAACAATACCCTATGTACCTATGAAGTGGTAAGAGATCTGGGATCACAAGTAGACTGCACCCTAACTTTGACCACCATGTGTCTACTGTAGTAAGGGAGGCTTTCTATGTAGCACACTTGATTAGCAAAGACATCACCTCTAGAGCAAAGGAGGTTATAACCCCTATATATTCATCACTAATCAGGCCCATAATTGAGTATAACACCCCTTTCAACATGTACCATGCAAAGCACCTGCAGAAATTGGAGAGACCTCAGAGATTTCTAAATAAGAAGATCAAGGGGCTCCAGCACGACTTACACAGATCGAGTAAAGTTCCTGTCACTATGCACAGTATCATATAGACGTCATGTTCACTTCTAATTTGCTATACTACAACATAACTCATCTTAGTGTAGTGAAGTGCGATCTCTGAGTTGATATATTTAAGTAGCGGGGGGGTGCAGGGGGGCTTGCTCCATGCCTATACTTGGAGAAGAGTAATATGTTTCTGTATGTATGTGCTGCAATATAGTTAGTGTTGCTGTCCTGTGTTTCTTTTTCGATATTTTGAGTTTCAGTATTTTAAGTTTTCAGTATTTTGAGCTTTGGAGATTTTGGTTTCAGTATTCTGATTAATTTTAATTCACATTTTGTGAAATTTTTTGTGATTGTGGTTTGTCTTTATGATTGTATCATAAATAATTGTGTTAAGGTGCATAACTATGTTTGTTGTCATCTGGTTTGAGTAAACTGAATTATTATTGGTGCTTGGTAGTGTTTTGGGCATTGTCATGGTTGCAGCGAGATCACAGAACAGTGAAGGTTTGACCTTATCCTTGGTTTTATGTGATCTCAATAGTTTGTGTATTTAGGTATGTGAGGCTGCAGGCCCCTACAAACATATTGCTTATACTTTATTTTTTTCAATGGGAGGAGGGATAAAAATGAACATCTGTTGTCCTGAATGAAGATTCTGCCTTTTACAAATCAGACTGTTGGGATCGCTAATATTTTGTTTGAATGTGAAATGCTGACAGTAGAAAAGTAATATATATGGAAAGTAGAAAAAGTGACTATTATTAATGAAACATGGTGACGAAAACCACAGAAGTGAGAGATACCACAAACCTACAACTATAAAATAATTAGGTTAAGGCTGCAGACATTGCTGTTCATACAGTTCAAAAGAGTTTTAATGCAAACCATTGAATCAAGTAACTGCAAAACTTTGATTACACAGTACATTATGATCCAGTAGGATAACCCAAGCTAGAAGGGCCTCATATGACTTCAGCACTATATCCCATTTCTGTGTGCATAGTTGTAATACCTGACAGAATGACTATGACAAAAGCATTATTTTCCCTACATGAAGGAAGAATGAACACAGTAAAGGAGGACTCTTGTCATTCAAAATTTCTACATTACAATAATGATCCCATGAACAAAGAACGTGTAACTTATTCTCCAAATTCTTCAAAATATAACTGGGCTGATATAATATAAAAAGTCTGCTGTTCAACAATCTTGTCACTTCCCTGTCCCATCTGTCTGTAACTGACTTTCTTTCACAGCAGCATAACTGAACATCTCTATTGAAAGAGGAAAGGCTGAAACTCAAAACAAGTATAAAAGTGAGATGAGAAACCAAAAAGATGAGGAAGGGAAGAGTTAAGCATACGAAGAAGAATATAGGTACTGGCTCTGTGAAAGATTTTACTGCACATTGTACCACACTACACTTAAGACTGTGACTATAATAAACAAATCTAGCTGGATTGCACGCATTATAAGGAGATGAAATGGAGGAAAATATTGTCCTCCTATTGGCAAGAGGGATGACCTTTTCCTGTCTCTGAATTTGTCTCAGCTCCCAAACTGGCTTAAAAAACAGTTGTGGTGCAAGCTGAGTTACCTCAGCAACGTCTGCTAGTGGTGAGAAAACTATAAAAATTAAAATATGCAATAAACAAGTACTATCTTGTCCATCTTCCTCTTGTTAAAGAGTGTTATAAGATATCTCTCTTGAGTATGCCCTCAAAAAGACAACAGAAATTAGACTTTTCTGCAGTTTATCTGGGGTCTGTATTAACTATCACTTACCATTTGCAATCAGATTATAAGGATCCACACAGAAGAACACTGCTGTGTAGTAACAAACCAAGTAAATAACAGCAAAATCCACTTCCAGCAGCTCACAGCAGTCTCCAAATGTTCAAAATCCATTCTTTCTTAAAAATGTTTATTAGGTAAGCACTTTCATAAACAGTAAGTTTGCTTCCTTAGACCTTAATGAAAACACAGCCATGAAACTCATACTTATAACCTCTCATAGATTTAAAACAGCCTATCACTAGTCATTTCTAATTAGCAACAAGTAACCCATTCATTGCCAAGTTATATAGAGAAAATACAGACATTAAAAATACAGGCAATGAAAATACAGGCAGTAAAATGAATTAATAATAAAAATACTAAGACATGAGATTCCACACTATTTCAACTTATTTCCATAAGCTTTTATTTTTCAGTGTTGATGTAATAGTTATGTGGTCATTGAGTCCCTTCCCCAGGTGTGCACTAAATTTTATTATCCATTTTATTTCTCATTCTTCAGTGATGTTATTAATGTTCCCAAACCTGATATTTTCATGCAAAATCTCCAAGATACTGAACTTAAAATGGTGCTGACTGCCTATTTCCAAAATGTGTTTGGCTACAGCACTATATACATGCCCCCTCCTCAAGCAATACATGTAATCCAGTATTCTCTCCATTAACCTTCTATTTGTTTTCCTAATATAGAATGATGCACAAGGTCACAAGTGCAAGAACTGGCAAGGTAGACCAAATTCCTAGAGTTACAGTTGGCATCTGTCTCTAATATAGCAATAACCTACGCCTGGGTGTGGGTAATGCTGGATTTACCCATGGTTGGTGTGGTTTGGTCACGAGGGCGAAGCCCGAGTGGCCAAACAAAGCCAACCGTGGGTAAATCCAGCAATACCCACATCCAGAAGTGGGTTATTGCTATTATACAATGACATTATTTAAGAAAAAAAATAATTACTTTTCTTAAATAATGGCATTGTATAATGCCTCCTTACTGCCCTTCCGCAGCTGTCTGGTATTCTGCGGCAGTTCTGATGTACTGCGCATGCGTATGCCTACGCAGTACATCAGAGCTGTGGGCAAAAGCAATGGAGAAAGCAAGATCTCTGTTGCTTTTTACTGTTTCGCTATGTTAAATGGGTTTAACATAGGGAGACAGCTTTAAAAAAAGCAACGGAGAATCTCTGTTGCTTATTGTAAAGCTGTCTCGCTATGTTAAACCCATTTAACATAGCGAGACAATTTTGAAAAAAGCAACAGAGAAAGCAAGATCTCTGTTGCTTTTTACAAACTGTTTCTCTATGTTAAATGAGTTTAACATAGCGAGACAGGTTTAAAATAATCAATGGAGATGTCTGCTTATTTTAAAGTGGACACCTATATGGGCAGCATGAAATCCATAACAAATACTGGTGTCAACATACTAGGCAGTATTAGACAAGGTGACAAATCCCACCGCAGTACATGTGGTGGCCCAAATAACTGTGGGTGCCCATAGGACACACACATGCACGTCAGTGAGGCTCACATACCCACCATCAGCCTCAGCCAGCAGAACAGGTGTAGATGACCATAAAGAAAGGCTGGTCTAAGGCCTCCAAATGATGGCAATGGTGAACAGCCCCCCCCCCCCCTCCAGACCTACACAGACAGATTACAACAGGTCTGGCAGTTGTATGTTAGTTCTGAAGGGTAAAAAGTCTGAAAATGAAATGTAGGTCAATTAAACCTAATATCTGTACTCTACTGGTATGCCTCCAGTCTGCATTATAAGTCAGAATACAATATGAAATGGAAGCCAACAGAGTACCTTAAAT
Source organism: Protopterus annectens (assembly GCF_019279795.1). Taxonomy (NCBI): domain Eukaryota; kingdom Metazoa; phylum Chordata; order Ceratodontiformes; family Protopteridae; genus Protopterus; species Protopterus annectens. Next base: position 636,191,481 of record NC_056726.1, on the reverse strand, counting down.
ACCAGTACAGTCATAACAAATGTTTAAAGTTGTCAGGTGTGTCCCCCTACAATCCTGTGTAGAAATCCAGTAACATGTAAGTGTGAGGAGTAATAGTGTAGCATTGATTGCCTGACCTGGCCCAATCTACAGGATAGATTGTTGCATGTGTACAATATACAGCAGTCTGTGTGTTAGGTTGCTGTGTGTTCAATATTGTCTGAAAGTGGTCAGCATGTAGGCATGGAGGGTTGTGTCTCAGTGGCCTACAGGCAGTACTATGGTTGACAGGGCCATGTTGTGACAACTGAAGATCCAACTACAATGCTTCTCAGCAATACCCATGTCCGCAGTCGTCCATACTCACAGTCCAGATGTCAATATCTGTCACCGTCTGAAAGATGGACATGCCATGAACATGGGCCCATACATACACAAAGTACACAGGTGGAAGTACCCTAGGCAGAGTGCATATAATGTAACTGTCAACTGCCCACAACTCTGGAACTGTACATACAGCTTAGCAGCACATTAGTTGTCTATGTAGTATGGAATACTGATGTGGTCGGGCCAATTATTAGCAGACTACAAAAGGCACAGTTATAAAGTAATGAGAGACTGCCTATGTCCATGCACAACACAGCATAAGGGGAATGTCCCAGGTATATCTGTGAGTCAGCTGCAAGTAGCTTCCATATCACACATGCACTCAACTCACCCCATCAGCCACAGGTTTATCACAGGTCATATCTTTGCTGTTGGGAATGAGTACAGTATTACCCCACTTCTGTATGGGAATACCCACAGAATGCAGCATGCTGAAGAGGTGCCCTAGGTTGGTGGGTCCCTACCTTTAAGCAGCACCCTGGATGCATCCAGACCAATGGATCAATATGGACAGGACGTATTGCCAGTAACACCTCGCACACTTACCCTGTCACCCCAGGGGAATTCACTGGCTTGCAGCCTGGGAATGTAGGAGTGACAGAATTCACTGGCCTGCTACAGATGGCCTGCATTACTACCAAATGGTCTGCAGTCCTCTGTCAAAGGCCTGTGCCTCACCCATAGTGCCACTGTATGGTATCTCAAGGGGTCCTAACTAACAACCTAACACTGTCAACAGAACACAAATGTAAGCCACTGACAAATCTCAGTAGTATGACCCTCATGTCCTACTGCAAGAACTGTGGACCAATCTATAAATACTGTTGGGATGAAGGACCAACTATAGGGATACTTCTCAGGCCTCATAGAAACAGACAACTGGTGCCAAAGCCATGGCCTCAAGCTAAACGCCAAAAAGTGTATAGTCATCCCCTTTGGCAAAAACAAAGTGCCCACAAATTACCACATAGGTGGTAATCCATTAAGTACAGAAGAAGTCATTAGGGACCTGGGGACCCAAGTTGATAGCAATCTCTCATTTGACAACCACGTGGCCAAAGTGGTTAGAAAAACATTTTATATAGCCCACCTAATCATGAAGGGATTCACATCTAGATCAGGGGAGGTCATCGTGCCTCTTTACTCATCCCTCATCAGGCCCATGATTAAGTACAATGCCCCTTTTGGGATGTACCTTACCAGACACCTGCAGCAACTGGAAAGACCCCAAAAGTACCTCACCAAGAGGATCAAAGGGCTCAAACAGATGCCACATGCTGCCCGGTTAAAGAAACTCCAGCTCTACTCAGTGGCATACCGCCTGCTCAGAGGCGATCTGTGCCTGACGTATAAAGCCATGTCCAACCCGGAATTAATGGACATGCTGCACCTCAGAAAATCCAAATCCCATCGAGCTACGTGCTCGAGAGACTTGAACCTCAGCACTGAAATAAATAGGACATGCTGGAGGGACAGATTCATAACCTAGAGGCTCTCTTCACTCTGGAATAAAATCCCAGTCCAGGTTAGGCAGAGTCCCACATTGACTCTCTTCAAGAGGAATCTTGATGAGTGGATGGGAGATCGTAGGTTTACCCCGGCTATCACTTCTGTGTCACTGTTGGACAGAGGCACAGTATACTAACCTCAAAAAAAGGCATAGCAAAATTAATTTAAAATGTGTGGCGAAAGCCAAACACACTCTGGCTAGGCTTATAAATGCCCTAGGGCAGATAGCCTAGTATGAACCTATGAACCTATGAACCTATATCACTCACATAATGTTAAGAGGGGGGATAGAATAACAGAGGGGTGGGTGTAGAAGCATGGACGTCATGGAGTGTGTGAAGTCTGAAACTCTGATGTGTGCCCATACTACCCCTGCCTGCAAACCCATTAATGGGTGGCTACAAACCTGCTCGTAAACCACAATGTGAAGGGGAACTGACAAGATATATGAACCTTGCCTATGGGTAACCTGAGTGAATCTGTACAGCTGAGAGGTATGGCCACAGCAGGATATGGCCATTCTGTTAAGTCGATATATGCACAAGAAGGGGATCCTCAGCCACCATACTACCAAGGTGCTGGACCATTTACACAGACCCATCAGCAAGTGTCTGTAGCTACCCCTCCAGAATGGCAGGAATGTACAACAATGTGTAGGCTGCGGCCCACAATACTCGACTCAGCTTTATTCATCTTGTATTTCCCAGTAAATAACTGTGAGCAAATAATTATATCTGTCAGTAGTTGATGACATAATGCATCACAGTGTAAAACAGTACATATGTCTGAATATCTCTGCTAACACCAACCATGTAACACAAGTAGCACAGACAGCAATAGTTACAGTATCCCCCATCTTTCACCCATTGTGACTCCATATTGTCAACCTAGCTACAGATATCCTGCAGAAACAGTTTGCTAGCTGTAGGTGTAGAACACCAAACCATGGACTTGAGTACAACCCTACCTGGAATGGATTCACACACTCAATATAGGTCATACTGGGCATGCTCCTACACTTCCAGAAATGAAGCCAATGTCTGACAACACAGTGGACTATACATATCTGTCATTTGCAGATGTCTGTGGACACACACCAAATTGTACACCATTTATGCTTCACACATATTGGATTGGAATACACACACATATCTAAGGCCAAACAGACTATAATATGTCAAACATACACACAGAGATGTGGGGAAGAGAGAGACAGACAGTTGTTGTTGTCTTTCAGCTTTTCCCGGTTAGGAGTCGCCACAGCAGAACTCCAGTCCGCTAATGATTGGCAGTAGATTTTCACAAATGCCAAGGTGCCAGCTCGACGTTCAACCTTCAACAAAGGCACGCCCATTTACGCATGTCTTTCGAATGCCCAACCAACCGAGGGGAGGACATGCAACCTCCACACAGAAGGCACTCCCCACACTCCAGACAAGAATCAAACGGGAGAACCTCTTGCTGTGAGGCAACAACACTACCGCTGCACCACCATGGAAGCCCAAGAGAGAGACAGACAGTGACAGAGAGAATTCCATTATGAGGCCTGTCCCACCCACTACACATCCCATTGGCCTATATCACATGATGTGCTGATGTCAATCACTGTAGACATTCCTTTTGGTAGCCCTCAGCCCTATAGTGTCTGTGGTGCTTATGATAACTGTGCAACACTATAGTACAAATAAGTATTCATGCAGCAGTTGTAAACTCAGTCCTGTCAAATGTAAAGTTGTGTATGACTGAGTGTGTGTGTTTCCAGAGGAATGATTTATGGCCCATTAACACACACTGCACTTCCCATTACCCATGTTAGCACTCCTGCTAATGTCAGTCACCTTGAAATAACTCTTTGAGCAAGTCTCAGCCCTATAAGCTCTGTGGTGCTTGTGATAACTGTGTAATACTGTAGTGTAATAAATTAGTTAGGTAGCAGTTAGTGTTGTACCATTTAACTAAATAATTTCATTTTTAACTATAACTGTTTACTACTATTGTTAAACAAAACCTACCTATACTTCTTGTAACTTGTAATTAATTGTTGTTTTTAATTGTTGTTTTTATTGTGGAGCTTTTCTCCCCGGGCCTCTGCTGAAAAAGGACCTGTGTCCAGTTGGATTTTCCCGGTCAACAAATGTAAACAAATAAATAAATAAATAAATAATAATCGCAGACATTGCAACTGTTACACTATGTGTGTGTGTTTGGAGATGAATGATTTTGAGGCCATTCACACTCACTACACCTCCCATTGCCCTACTTTAGCACGCATGCTGATGTCAGTCACCTTGAAATAACCCTTTGGCCAAATCTTAACCCGTAAGCTCTGTGGCACATGCAATAACTGCATGATACTATAGTGTAGCAAACTAGTTAGGTAAGAGTTCTAATCCTGGTCCTGGCAACTGTGAAAATCTGTTTGTGTGAGAGAGTGTTTGTGTGTCTTTCTTGACACCTGATTTTATGGACATTCACACTTACTACACTTTCCTTTTCTCTCCTTTAGCACTGCTGCTGATGTCATTCACCTTCAAAGATACCTTTGGACAGCTCATCAACATATAAACTCTGTGGTGCTTGCGATAACTGCATAATACTATAGTGCAGCAAGCTAGTTAGGTAAGAGCTCTAATTGTGGTCCTGGCAACAGTGAAAATGTGTGGGTTTGTGTGAGAGAGAGTGTGTGTGCCTTTGTTGACACCTAATTTTGTGGACATTCACACTTACTACACTTCCCTTACCCCTCCTTTAGCACCTCTGCTGATGTCACTCACCTTCAAAGATACCTTTGGACAACTCTCCAACATATAAACTCCATGGTGCTTGCAATGATTGTGTAATACTATAGTGTAGCTAGTTAGGTAGAAGTTCTAATCCTGGTCCTAGCAATTGTAAAAATGTGTGTGTTTGTGTGAGAGAGTGTGTGTGTCTTTGTTGACACCTGTTTTTGTGGACATTCACACTTACTACACTTTCATTACCCCTCCTTTAGCACTGCTGCTGATGTCACTCACCTTCAAATATACCTTTGGACAGGTCTCCAACATATAAGCTCTGTGGCACATGCGATAAATGCATAGCACTGTAATAACAATACACGGGTAGGCAGGGGTTCAAAACTCAATAATGGCAAATGTGTGTCTGTCTTCAGTATCTTGTGTGGGTGTTGGTGTGATTGTGTAATAACAGGATCCATTTTGGGGTGGGTTTGTCTACATTATTATACTGAGGACCTATATGTTCCAATGTCCACATTACAAGACCAACAGTTGTCAAACACCATAGAGTTTGGTGTAGACAATCCACAATTCTTTCTTTCTTTCTTTTTTTTTTCTTTCTTTTCTCTCTCTCTCTCTCGCTCTCTCATAGATGTAGAAAAATACATCAATGCTCATGATCAGCTGATGGCCTGTGCATGAATTGGAGTCACCCACTTGCTAATTGCATGTGGAACAGCTGTGGTATCATTCCTATAACCAATGGCATGGAAACGCACTCCTATAACTAAGCACTTCATGTGGGTGTTGGCCCTTTTCCTTCACTTTGAGCAGGACTTCTTGTGGGTGTCTGACAAACAGCATCACAGAGAGCAGTTGGAAATACCTCTTACAACAAACACTGTGGAGACAGGCCAACAAACTGGAGGGGCATCTTCCAGACATGGGGACATAATGTAAGTATTCCTGTTCTACATTTAAAGTAATGTTGGTTTAACAGGGTTTGTGTGGATATGGCTGTTCTGCATGACTTAAAGTCTGACATGACAGTGTTATGTGGTTGAAGAAACTCTCACCTGTAGGGCTATCTGCAGACTGGCCAGAGTTTGGAGTCTTAGATTTGGTGTGTTATTCGCACATTTTCTCTTTTTATAAATGCAGTAGCATACTCTGATGACTGCAGTCAGTAAATGGTAACATCCATGTGTGTTACTGACTTCAGATCCCTCAGAAGAGATATGTTACAACAAACCCTGTTACACCAGTAATTTTCTCAGTTTATAACAGCAATATGTCAATAATGGCCCTGTGTTTCTGCCTCTGTCTCCCAAGTCTGTCACCCTTTGTCCATATGTCATGCAGTAAGAGGTGGATATCTAAAGTATATCATTATTTACTGACATCATTCCTGATATCAAGCCAGTGATATATCAGACTGCCAGACATGTTATGCATAGGAGGCCTTATATTTGAGGACAAAACCTGGACATTCTGTTGTAGTCTGTACAGTAGTGAGTTATGTGTACTTATGGTGATTGTTGAAAGAGTGTCAGTATTGTGTAGCAGTGTATTGTGAATATTTTATTTGGCCTGTGTACAAACTGGGGTAGATGTCAGTGCTCTTGGTCCTGTTCTATCTGACTTTGCATGCTGCTCCAGTTTCTGGTAGCCTATCAGCTTATATGTTTGTAGGGCCAGACTGAGACATGTCCCATACCACAATCAGGCATCAGATTATACTGCGAATTGGGCCAGTATATGTAAGGTTAGTGTGTGTGAGTGGCAAATATGATGATGAGTTTTGTTCACACAGTCCAGATACTGTACTATTAATTAGGCTTACCATTATGTGACTGTGTTGAGATTGGGTGTGGGTATGTACTTTCACACTGGTGTCTGTTACTCCATGCTGTTACATGCCTGCTATATTTGCAATTACATGTGTATTCCCCCATAGGAAAAATGGGTTAGTGTTGTGGCTATCTCCCTGTAGTTTAGACAGTGCTTGGTGACATGCCTAGCAGCTCAGTATATTTACCCTAGTGTGATATGTCCAGATATTTGTCAGATGTACTGTTGCCTGGCCATCATAAGTGTTGTGTATTTCTGACAAAGCAGTGGGATGCTGTGAAGATGCATGTTATTAACTAGTGGGAAGTATGTGGGCTTGGGACCTCTGCTCCTCCAGTTAATATATGTTAGGACAGACAGGAGGGTGTGAAAGCATCACCTGTGTGAGCTTATCTACTCCAGTATTTGTGATATATCCCCATTTTCATGGCTTTAAACATCCCCTTTGTCAGGCTTGGACCACATTTCTTGCACTAAGGAGTTCTGTGTATACCTCTCGACTCACCAGATTGGTTCAGACTGTCCTTGTTTATTGCTCATATTTCTGCTGTATTCCACAGGATCATTACTGTGATTTGTGTGGTAATTCACTATGATGATTTTATGATATCTGTCAGTAACTGATGGTGTACATGTCAGTTTCAGAAGAGCCTTCCTTCAGAACATGTATGTTGACACAAACCTTGTTACTGTAGCAGTTGAGAGTTATGGTGCTGAGGTATGACTCCCCTACATGTTATGGGTATACGTTTTATATATATATATATATATATATATATATATATATATATATATATATATATATATACGGGATCACTACATAATCTCAAAAGTTTGAAATAACGAATTTCAAACTTTCAAGACTATATAGCTGAAACTCCTAATTACCGAAAGACCAGAAGCGCGAATTTCAAAATCCTGATCATCCGGAGTTTGACATTTGCGCTTCTAGTGTTGCGGTATGGTGGAAGGTCAGGTAAGTATCTATGTTTAAATGTGTTGGTTAGGGTTTAGTGTGTAAGTGTGTGCTGTGACTGTGATGTGTGTGTGTGAGGGGAATGTAAGTGTGTGGTGGTGTTTCATGTGTTTGTGTATGTAGTGCGACCTTGGACTTAGAATATTTAAGTAGGGGGGTATGGGGGGCACAGCACCCCACATGGGGGTTACAGGGGGGCTTACCCCCCTGCTTGTCTGTAGTTTAGGATTGTGTGTTTGTGTTCTGGGGGACAGTGTGTGTATGTATACGTGTATGTGTGTGGTGTATGTTGAGTGTAGTTTTCGGTAGTTTGAATTTTGTGGTTTTGATGTTTCGGTATTTTAGTGTTTCGGGTATTTGGTCTTGGGATTTTGGGCATCGGTAGTTTGGGTTTTCGGGATTTAGTAGTGGTTTTATATATATATACATACATATGTGTGTGTGTGTGTGTGTGTGTGTGTGTGTGTGTGTGTCTATATATATATATATATATATATATATATATATATATATATATATATATATATATATATCCTTTTATGTGTAAACATGAGTGTTGTATATTCCTTCTCAGATGTAGATTACCACATTTATCTAAGTGTATATTTAGATAAAGAAACATGACTGATTCCACACTATTTTCACTAACAAGTAGTAAACAATTGTAGTAATCAAAGCATTTGTTCACTTCTACTCAGTACGTGTACTGATGCTATATTTGGAAAAGCAACAGACATCCTTATAGCTCAGATGGCTTAGTGGTTACGTGCTGTGACTATAGTGTACAGGGTTCTGGGTTCAAGACCTGCATGGGCTGTTTATTTTGTTGCTGGGCAGAACAAGGGCTAATGGAGACAGGGTAGTTAAGGTGCTTTAAAGCGGCTTTAAGTGGGTTTGCTCGGAGCTAAGTGCTGCTAATGTATGGTTAAAAGAATATGCACTTCCAACATGTAGGTTTTGCCTACCAGTGTGCAAATCTGCTTAGCATTTACATTTAAGCAATGCTTAAACCTGCTAAGAATAGCCCAGCCCTTGTAACCAATGATCACATTCCAGTCTGATCAAATAGCAGGGTAATGAAATCTTTAATAAATGTATTTAATTCCATGTACATAACATGCTTCTATGTGCTGTCATTACAGTAGCAAGGATTGTGAGTATACTGTATGGGACACCTGAGTATATATGGGTAGTACCAGAATCTTTTCTCTTTGGGTAGTATCCCAGGTTATATGCAGTCACACTGGCATGCATTGTATCATTACGTCAGTACTTTTAACAGTGTTTTTCCAAGTAAGAGTAGATTGCAGATTGTACTACTAGAACCATACAGCCCTGCATGCAAAGTTGGACTCTGAGTACTGACTATCATGTTCTTGGTGTTTGAGCTGTATGTTTTTATGTATCTCCTACTGGCTATTGATCTGATATGCTGATACTAACTGTAGACTACTATGTTTTTAGGACATGTCATTGAGGACTGATGTCATGTAGTAATGATATCTATCAGTTTCAGATGTCTATCTTTCAAAACATTCATCCTAATGCATAACCTGTTGGCTATCTACTTTCTGTCTGTCCTCTGTACAGATGTGCAGATGTCAGGTATTCATCTTGGCTGCTTACAGGCAATCTCTGATTGACTGACACTGACATGTTTGCCTAGCTGTGTTATGAATGTCACAGCTAGGAAACCCCATTCTGCATGCACCACATGCCATTGATACCTCAACCAGACTACCACAGTCAACAGAAAATATTTAGGTACAGGTCCTTAATGCAGACACTGGCCATGTTATGTAACATATATTGCATACATGTCAAATGGAGCACCTCACTGGCCTTCTTCAAGAGAAAACCAGATGAGTGGATGTTGAATTTAACTGTCACCCTGGGGATCACTCAAGTGGCATTAGTTGATAGATGGCCTGCTGACAAATGTCAGGTGGCATGATACCAGTGTATTCACATGCCCTACTCTTCTCATCTTTCCATGGACCTTAGCCTGGTACACACCTATGAACACCTGCACCTATGGACGTCAATACTGACAAATGTGTCTGTGTGCATTACTGAGTATAACATTGTTTGTGTGTTTGTAAACTTGTAGTTGAAAATACTCTGAGGGCTTTCTCACCCACTACACCCCCATTACTATACTTAGAAAGGGCTGCTGCTATAATTCACATTAGATTTACCTTGTGACACTCTTCACCTCATGGGCATGGGGCTACCTGGAACTTGCAGTACCAGCATAACACTGTTCTACAAATGGGTAGATAGTTGTGGGTTACCCTCTAAGTCTTGGCAAATGTGTGTGTGTGTGTGTGTGTGTGTGTGTGTGTGTGTGTGTGTGTGTGTGTGTGTGTGTGTGTGTGTGTGTGTGTGTGTGTGTGTGTGTGAAAATGTGTGTGAGTGTGCACATTTGTAGGAGTCAGCATTCTAAGGCCACATTCTCCAAATACATTAAACTTTGCCATACATTATAAGGGATGGTGATGTTGCTGACATTAGGAGAGCCATGACAAAACCCTCACCCTATTATCCCTGTGGCGTGTGCAATAAATGCATATCCCTGTAGTAGCAATAATTAGATAGACAAGGGTTTGCATTGCAGTCCTGGTAAATGCATGATTGTGGGTATGTCAGAGCATTATCATGGGTTTCAGTGAGTACAATATCCAATGTGGGGTAGGGGTGCTGGGTATACTGTCTTTATACCATGGTACCCCCAGTACATGTCCCAAGGTGCACTGTATGAGGACAGGTGTCACCATCAATCATACAGGTAACTGATGACACTCTTTAGCCCAATGATGCATGTGCTGTGTGCAAAAACTCTACTCACTGTCAAGGTAGTCAGCACTGCTAATCCCAGGACTGTCAAATATGTCTATGACTGTATGTGTTTGTCAATGTGTATATATTGTTATGTTATTGTATATTGTTATATATGTTATACTATGTATTGTCCATTAACACCCAGTACATCCCCATTACCATACTGTACAAGGCCCAGTGATATTGTTCACTTTACAGGAAGCACAGGACACACCTCACCCTACAAGCTCTGTGGTGTGTGCAATTGAGGCCAAACATATTAGTAGCAATAAGTACCTAGGTAGGGGTTCTAATCTCAGTTTTGCCAAGTAAGTATGTGTGTATGTGAAGGGATCTACTTCAGTTTGCAGAAAATATATTTCCCAGGAGATCATTTGTCTGAGAACTAACTGGCAAATGATAACATTACAAAGTAATCATCTTGTGGAAATTAATTCTATCAAAACTAGTAGTGGATGTGTAAATGCCATTTTCCCCACTGTACAGCTGTACAGCGATACTCGGGTTGGTATGTATAGTTGGGTGTGGCTGTTGTGGGCACAGCCACCCACATTGAAGGTACTGTTGTGCATATCCCCCCTGCTTAGTGTGCTGTTATACTGTCCAGTTTATGTTAAGAGGTGAAGTAGTTTTAATCACACTATGTGTGGTTCTATGCCACCCCACACCCTCCAATGTGGGGGGCTGTGCCCCTCACACCAGCACAACTATGTATACCAACTCCAGGATTGCACTACATTGGGGAAAATAACATATACCCTGCCAGTACCATCTCCAATTAAATTATATTTGGCAGACTGATTATTTACTGATGCAATGTTTTGGCAATTTGTTCTTGGTGGAATTACATAGGACAAAATCAGTTCTCTGCAAAATGAAGTACATCCATGTGAACAGTATTCTCTGTGTATTGCTTCAACACAAAAGTCTGTGTGTGTGTATGTGTGTGTGTTATTCACAAACATTTGGTGTGTGCCACCCAGTACACTTACCATTGTCCACTGTAGAAGACTGCTTACATCAGCCACCATGCACTCACCTGTATACACCCTCAGACCTATCAGCCATGTGGCACATGCAGTAACTGTTATACAGACCTGTTACTTGTATTCAGCTGTACCCGGGATATGACACAGTCAGTGTGTTACCACAGTGGCACACCCCTTGTAGGAAAGGACAGCAGACCAACATCCTCCTGACACACAGACACCTAGAACACAAACAGAATACATTATGGCGACCACATTCAGTCAGTGTTAATAACAGCAATAATGCATCATGGCTGGACAGCTACACACCCTGACATGTAAGCATTAAACATTCCAGCTGACAACACTTTAAACAGCATTACATTGCTAAACTTTAGTACATATTGGCATGCCCCTGCATTGATGGTATGGATGACAGGGATGTGGCACAGGTATCATCATATGCACAGGGTGTGGTGTGGATTTGCCAGAGGCCTACGCTGAGCTCTTTGTTTGACATTGTGTGTGTGGGTTAGGAGGTTGTTTATTAAAGGCCTGTGCAGACTTGGTGTGTGTAGGTATGGAGGTGTCCTAGCTGTGATGGTGATGTGTGTGTGTATGAATGCACACAGTTCTGCCATGTGGCTGCCCTATACAGAGGTATGTTGGGCAGCTGTGGACCATACATGGCAGAGTGCACAGTTCACTGTGTCTGGCCATGGACACTGGAACTGTGCCTACCAGGGGTTTCACAGGCACCATCAGGCAGAAGCCAAGATATGGTACTCTCCCCTGACGATGGCAGTTGTCCGCTGGATCTGCATCCCTGTTGGGACAGGCCAGGACCATGTGCACGTGGCCTGCTGCATTGTGGTGTGGACAGCACCCCCCCTGCAGTGCTAGTGCTGGTACTGCCACTACGGGAGCAGGAGTGAGATGTCACATGTCCATGTAGACCTCCACCTGTTGATGTTGCTGACCTACATCCATGTGGCCAATGCCCTACTCCCACCACAGGCTCTACCACAGACACCACATGGTCGAGGACTCCCACCATCTAACCCAGCCGTCTATTCATGACCTCCCCAAAATAACGGTGGGCGTCTGCATGATCATGGATGTAGTCGCATACAGCAGAATGAGTAGCCTTCTGGAGCCTCAGACTTCTGGTGTAACATTCCATATGTGCCTGTGCCTCCATGATGGCCCAAAACATGCATCTGATGACACCTGCTGTGGCACTTCTGCCAGGGCATGATGGCCAGCAGCCCTCCAATGAGGACCCCTGTCCATCTGCTTGTGTGGGACCCCGTCGGTCATCTGGCTATGGCTGTTGTGTACAGACACACTTGCCATAGTCACCACACTTTCCTGTTCTATGTCACCACCCACCAACTGTCCCTCATCTATGGCCACTGGTGATGGGGTATGTGTGGGCATTGTGACTGTGTGTGGGGATAGGGTGGATAAAAGTGGGATGCCAACCAATGGCACAGATTCAGACCCTGACAACCCTGTCTGTGCCTCACTATGCCTATCTTCATTGTCAGAGTCTGTATGGACACTAACATCAGTTTGCCTGCAGGAGGGACCCTGACCCACCTTGCCACCTGTGAGGGGCAGACAGGAAATTTAAATTAAGACCTGTACATTATGGTTTTCTTCTACACACACACACACACACACACACACACACACACACGCACACTTACAGGTGAGGTGGCGCAAAGATATTACACAGACCTCTCACTACCCAACAGTTGACATGCATGACATATGGGACTCAACAGCATGCAATGCAGCCATTTGTAATCCTTGTTACCAACAATATACATCTCTGTGATGCATGAGTTGTGTTAGTAGGTGATGCCCCTTCCCTTGGAACACACTGCACCCATGTACACATTATTGCTGTGCACCTGTACAGCACACTGGCATGTAATGTGCACTATACCTCACAAGTGTACAGGCCATTGCTGAATATGTAGATGTCTGGCAGTTATGTTTGCTCTGTTGCTCACAGCCCCTATGTGTTTGTCTGACACATAACTGGGATGATATCAGGACTGATGTCAATAATTAATGCCTGACCTTTGATTTACAGATCTCATCATCAGCAGTGCATGTATGTGCAATAAAATCCAGTTACACCGACAACCTTCAAAGCTTCATGTGGATATGAGAAGTGTACACACCCCTGTTGACATGCCGGGCTCTTCTATGATATGTAATGGGGCCACAATACTGCATTTGATAACATTACACACACCTGATATGTGACATATGACCTGTGGAATCCAATGCATTATCTAACAAATGTGTTAGTCATGGAGATGCTGAATGAGATGCATACAATATGTGGGTTGCATAAGTGTGCACATCCTTAAAACAATGGTTTGTTGGAGCACCTGTTAAGTGAACTACAGCAGTCACTATTCCTGGAAGGGATATACTAACATGGCCCATCTTTACTTGGCATTATTTGGTCTGTCTGCTCTACAAAGGTCCCCAACTCTGCCAAATTGCAAGGTCAGCTCATGTGCACAGCCCTTGGAGGTCAGACAGTGGCTTCACTATTGCTGTAGAGTCTGGGTTATGTCTGGCGCAATTCATAACCTTGACTGTGTTCAGATACAGCCATTCTTAGCTAGCTTTGGATGTATGCTTCAGTTCACTGTTTGAAGCTGACACCCTTCCCCATCCTCAGCCTTATTGCAGATGCCTGACAACTATGGGCCACACATGAGTGTTATTTTGCAGTGTTCCAAATTCCACCCACCATGTCTACCAGCCTAGTTTCAGCTAATGAACAGCAACCCTAAAGGTGTACACTGCCACCAGCAAGCTAACAGTTGGGGATGGTGGCCCTGAGCTGGAGTGAGGTGTTGCTTGTGAACCACATGTATTTTATGAATACTGTCTGTAGGTTAGAGCCTTGGTCTCATGACACCATTACATATTGCAACACATGTCTTTGGGAGAGCTGATGTTATGCTTATGCTATCTGTACAGAGCCCTGGATGATGTTAAATGTGGGACAAATCTTCTGTCTGATTACCCTAACCCATAGGCCACAGTTATGCAGAATCTAGGTGATTGTTGACACAGTTACTACACAAGCAGTACTTGCTAGGCATTCCTGCAACTCCCTCAGTGCTGCTGTATGTCTCTGGGTAGCCTCCATGACCAGTTTGTAACATGTTTTGTCATCTGTTTTGGATGGGCATCTGTTTCTTTTCTACATCACTGTTGTCCTATATTTAATACACCTCTAGATCACTGTCTGCACTGTTTGCCATGGTATATGTAATGGTGAGGTAAGGTTACATTGTCCCACTCCTGACTGATACCTTTCAGATATGGGATCAATTTCATGCTTTGTAACATGTGTGCAAGCCATGGCTGCCTCTGTTGCAGGTGACTGGGCAAATGTCATGAACATACTTCTTGGACAGCAGAACATTACTTGGTGTGACATTGAGGCCCTGTACTTGTTGGCAGGTGTGTACTCAAGAAGAGTGAATGCTGTCAGTACATCACAAGCTGCCTCCACAATATGTTATTTGGAGTGTGTGCACACATATGCTTCCAGTGTTTTGTAAGGTTTGTATACCCCATATTTGTTCTCCTAACATAGGATTCTATATTACACATTCATTGCTCATGTTAGGATCATATTACAGGTTGTAAAAGGTGTGGAATGTGTGATTGTGGTCTGCCATTGCATATATCAGGAACAGTTGCCATTGTAATAGTGGTGTATACACTGTTGTATCCACTGTATAAGGGTAATGATTCATACATGTCCCTACTGTAGGACAGGTGTTCCACCATTTTGTTTATCTCTGTCCACACATCTTGCATTGACAGGTTGCGAGGTATACTGCAGTAATCTTACATACCCTTCAGATATGCCATCATGGTCACCACTGCAATGCAGTGCAGTTAACACCAACAAAAATGAACATGTACAGCATGCATTATGTGTAGGTGTGCATGGCAAATGGCATGACCTTAACATGGCCGGTGCATTGGCAAACCTGAACAAAACAACTCCATACTCACCAGCTAAAGGCTGCTGTTCCAGTTGTATACCAGAGGGACCTAAATAGTTGTGGGAGAGACGTAATTTCAGTATCCACACCTGTGGCATTGGTACAGGGTGGAAGCAGCATTTCAGCACATCAACAGTATAAACCCCAATACTAAGGATTATGCACATCTGTGCATTACTACACTCCAGCAACAGACTATCTTATCTGACATATGAATGTCGATACTTTACAGATAAAAAATGGATAAGCAACAGTGTCCTAGTGATGTGCACTGGGGCCTTACCTGCATGCTCCTCGTTCATTGTGTGGGTGGAACCCACCTCTGCAATGCTGTCTTCGGCTTCATGGCTTGTCCAGCGGGTGGGTGCCCCAAGGCTGGTGAGGAGCTTCTTAGCGTTTATCAGTTGGAGCTAGATGGTGTGACCCCCCCACCAGTGGGTAGCCGGTCCCTCGCAATGGCAGCAGCCCACTGACAGGCATGGCGGATGAGGTCAGTGCAACAATGCTGTACCTGCTCATAGTTTTGGCTGTGCAGGCCAACATCTTATGCCCTGTGGATGAGCTTGTTCCACAGGGTGGTCCTCTCCTGCAAATCCTGGGCTCTGCGGCTGAATAATATGTTGTAATGCTTTATGACATATTGTATTATGGTGTCATTCTCTATGTTGGTGAATGCTGGCAGCCATAAACGTTGCATATTACCTGGAAGACATAAACAAGAAAAAAGGTCACAAGACCTCATATGGTTGTCCACTTGCACATCAACAGTGGATATTACTTGCAAATAATCCAGAGTATACCATAACACTGTAAGCTATCATGGCTATGGCATCTTGCATTACACTCCTGGCCCTGACCTGTCTAGTAAACCCAATGTTGGACACACAATTGCACAATCATCTATTCTACATTCATTTCTGTGTAGAGGGATGACAGTGGCCATCTTCCATGTGGATGGTGTGTGGATGGTGGCAAGTCTGTGTTTGACTGCAGTATGTGATGGAGCTATGAGCACATGCCTGAGCTCATGTAGGAGGCAGACTGTGATGTTCTCATGCCCCGTGGAGACTTGCTGTTGTGGCCATCAGTAGGCATTATGCACATGCTCACCACTGATGAGAGCAGGAGTGTGGTTAATGTGCATATCCCCCTGTACAAATGTTGTGGACAGGGTGGCACTGTTCCCACCTAACCTGTCTGATGCAGGTTGCCTGTATCCATGGCATGTGTGTATGAGGTGTGCTTTACCCCCAGTACAGGTTGAATTGTGTTACTGCCTCTGAGAATGACTACATATGTGGAGACATTGTTGCAATTGCCCTCAGTGGTGTGGATATGTCTGATTTATAGTCATAGTCAGCCTTACAGGAAGTCACCTGTGAACCTACATGCTTACTCAGATAGAGGTGGACTTGCTTTCAAGTTGTGGTCTGCACCTACGTGTCCCTGTACAGCCACTATAGCAGCCTATTGTGTGCTTTGTGTATTGCTGCTGTCTACCAGGTGGGATTACTCTATCATTGGTGGATGTTGGTTGTACAGGTCAGGTACTGCTGATTCCATATAGCTACAGTGGATATAAAGTCTACACACCCCTGTTACAATGCCTGGTATTTGTGCAATTGAAATATGACCCCCTCAAAAGCTCATTTCAATGCAATCCCCACCTGTAATGTGACCTACAGCCTGATCATTTCAATTGAAAACATAACAATCTGTTCTGTAAAAACATATGGGAAATAATACTCAGTACAGTAAGCCAGATGAATGTGTGTGGACACCCTTAAACTGATATTTTGTGTAAACACCTGCTGAGATGATTACAGCATCCATTTGTCTTGGTTTGTACTCTAACATCATAACACATCTTCACTTGGCAATGGTTGCTCACCTTCCTTGAAACAGCTTTGTTTCTTTTTCAATAGAATTGTACAGATTATGGGTCACATTTGAGGTGAGAAACATTTTGAAATTATTTTCTGTGGTCTCATTGGCATATAGCACACAAACATGGCATTCCAACAGGAGTGTGTACACTCTGGATATCCAGTGTACATGAATGTTGATATAGCTGTTAATGGTAGGCATGGACAGTGGCTCATAACACAGTTGTACACTTCTCTGATTACTACCTGTTAATCACGCCTACTGTAGTACCTATATCACTGTCATGGCAATGCAACAATCAGTAGCTGTACACATTTTATTTTGTTGTATGCAGTGACATTGATATTACACATATGCGCAATATGCACAACCTATTTTCTGGATTGCTTGTAACCCATGTTATTACTTTTGTGCCTTTCAGATGAACATACGTATACATACACATGCTCAGGAGATTCCTGGTATACATTTGTGTTAAATGTCAGTATGGCACACTGTATTTACAATCTTGCAGCTCAATCATACTTCTCAACCTGTTATACCAGGACTTCTGGACAATGGTCCACATCAATGGGTGATAACGGGGAAATCAATATTGATAACGTATTAATATAGCTGACATAACACAAGTATATGTGTATGTGACTACAGATAGTCACAACTGTGACTATTGTCCAGCAGAACACTGTACAGTTGAATGTTATTAATTCAGTATATCACATGCAGTTTAACAAACACATCTGCAACAGTACTTTACTATGCACATGCCATATATAGGTATCTTAGATTTACAATACAAACATGTATAATACTCATATTCACAGGTAACATATGGATATGGACAACATCCCATTAACTGGCCTTAGCAGTGGCACAGTCACGACTGTTTGACAGACACTCTAGTGATTGCCATATATGAGCTGTCCTTTCCCAGGGTGAGTCAGACTCCTCAGTTGTGACCCTACCTCTCCACCTCTTAGAGCATCACATCTGGACAAAGCCTAAAATTGGGGGGATAAATAGGGACAGATCTTAAATATACCTGTTACAAACCTATGAAGTTTGTAGCATAATACATTTTGCATTACCATGACTGTTCTGAAGGTAATGGGGTCTGAAACTCAAGTGTTTGTCATTACTTCATGACTTCCATCACCAGCTATTTGCCAGAATAATACAGATGTTAGGAGGAATAGATCAAACACTGTGATGGGTAAATATCAACATTCTGTGAAGATCTGTACAGTTGACGGGTATGACCCACTGCAGACAGAGCCAGAAGCTATGTCCATAGCAGATGTTCAGCAGGAAATCATTACAGCAAGTCTTGTTGGCGCATATAATTCTTTCAAAATCATCTATTCCAAAAAAAACAAGGAAGACATAAACCGAAACACAGAAGAGACCATAAAAATAAAACAGTTATGTGCAATATGTAAGCAAGTAATTGAAAGTAGTACTTGGTCTTGGGACTTCACCTTATTCCGCATCAGTTTCATATGTGTGTATATATATATATATATATATATATATATATATATATATATATGTGTGTGTGTGTGTGTGTGTGTGTGTGCATATATATATATATATATATATATATATATATATATATATATATATATATATATATATGGATCCCTATCATAAGATAGAAACCTAATTTGACTGAAACCATAAGACTGAAATTTCAAAAGACTAAAAAGTTACTTAACTGAAACCGATAAAACTGAATTTCAACATACTAAATTGTAAACTGGACCATATAAAACCAGACTAGGTGGGGGGGGGTTATTCCCCTCCACCCCCAATGTGGGGTTAAGCCCCCCCACCCCCCAATGTGGGGGTTCTGTGCCCCCACACCCCCTAACTATATATACTAACTCCAGGATTGCACTACAGTGGGGAAAAGGGCATACACCTTTCACGTACCTTACATCAGTCTACATGCTGCCACTACTATGCCCTTTTAAGCAGTTGTAAGTGGGTTTGCATGGTGGTAAGCAATGCAATGCTAACTTCTGGTTAAACATGCTTACAGACAGTTAGCCTTAAAGTTCTTAATCTGTGTAGGCATCGCTTAGCACTGTGCAAACAGGCTTAGTCCTGCTTACTACAGCTTACTCCCACTTACCCCTGTGTTAATTACTTTAAAAGAAAAGAAAAAAGAGGTGATAGGAAAGTGGTGAAAAAGGGGGCATGAAGAGGGTAAAACAATATGACAGATAGCTAGGGATGCGCAGGATGGGTGTAGGGAAGGTCCATAGTTGTGCATTTCTTCTACAGCAACAACTATGCATATATACTGAATTTGGAGGTAAATTTGGACACTCAAGCCCCTGAGAGAGAGGGGTGAGAAAAACAATAATATGTTGTGAAGCCAATTAGACAAGATTACATGTGTCCAGTGGACATGTGTGTAAAATGGACAGCTATGTATGGGGTGAAAATTTTTTGGGAGGAACAGATTACCTTTTTTTTATTTTTTTAAGGTGAGAGTGGGATGTTGGGGAAGGATAGTGGGTATACTTGGGGAGGTAAGTTGAGTATGAAGACAGACAAGACAGACATGACAGCATACAAGGGAGGTATATGACACATGTGGGGGGGGTAAACACCTTGGACAGGAAGGGGTGTTTGGTAATCGGAAGCCCACGAGCCCCCAAATGGATACAGTGGGACTGAGGTCCCCACCCATGGGCAGTCACCATTGCACCTCCACGGCCCCAAAGGTGGCTGTCCTGGGGGCTGAGTAGGAGGGGCAGGCTAACCCTCTAATTGCATCCTGCGGCGCTCAAGCTGGCGTAGCAGATCTCCAAATTACTTGTGGAAGTCGCTACAAACCAGACCTTGGACCTGGCTTCGAGTGACAGGATCCTGTCGGTGCCCATGTCAAGGGGGGGGGTCGAGCCCCATCCCCTGAGGTGGTTTCACCCAAAGGTAGTGCAGGACCTGTGGACGAGAAGGTCCCGGGGTGGGTCCCAGACATGCTGGGGCTTGGTCCCATGACCAGATGAGGTGGGAGAGCTGGATCTGCTGGGATCAGCCTTCCCTGATGTGCGATGGTGTTGCAGTTGTAGAACATATGTTGGTTAGTAATGGTAAACACATTCTAGGATTAGCTATAACAGTATGCATGAGTATTCCCATTAACCCAATATAACAGATTTGGAACATTTGCATAGCAAACAGAACACATGCATATATGGAACCACAGTGGGCATTACACCAGCATGTAGGTTACATTGATAGCAACAGGCCACCTATGACACTATTTGGACAGGGAACATTAATTGGAATAAATTTCAATGTTTTTAGAACAACAGGGACACATGCTCCAACAGTAGGTTTGGTGGAAAACATACCCATTCAGTTATGTGTTTACCTTATTGGTGAAGATAAGGTGGGGGGGGGATATCAGTTAACAAATGTAGATTCTTGCAGTGGTCAGAGCTTTATTGATCATTGCTCTACTCATTACTCTACAGGTATTATTACAACAACTATGGCCTTGGGTTGGGCAGTGGTATGTTTGTACACAGTATAATTACAGCCTTCTTATAGCTACTTTATACTTTCTTTTACCTGGAAGACCTGTGGAGGGAATGTTTGTTAATACTACATGACTGTTTCTACCCATATTCACAGTCAGGGTTACATATGTGCACTCATACTGTGTGTGTGTGTGTGTGTGTGTGTGTGTGTGTGTGTGTGTGTGTGTGTGTGTGTGTGTGTGTGTGTATGTGTGTGTATGCTACTGACACACTCTGCCTTGATTTCTATCAGTCACCCTGGTTGTTGTTATCAGAGACCAGTAGTTGTGACAGTACAGAGACCACTTGGTGTATGTACTTATCTTGTTGTCATTTGCAGCCTTGGGGCTGGACTGTGGGTGTTGGACACAGTAAAACTACAGCCTTCTTATAGCTACTTTATACCTTCTGAAGCCATCACCGTACAAATATCAGCTCACAATAAGGTATCAAATATAACAAATTTAATGACTCCACGAAGGTACAGCACTAACGCCACAATAGTTGCACAAACAAGTTTTCATCGATAAAGCGACTTCATCAGACAAATACGTGAATCATACTCAACTTTAAATACACAGAAAATTAACAATTAGTTGCAGCAATAAAATAATCAATCAATCATACCTTAAAATTCCTAATTACACATATAAAGCCACATACTACTACTTATAGATGGTAAATGTACCTTGAATAAGAATAATAATATTATGCATTTGTACCAAATGGAATTGAGTAACAAATAATAAATTGTATAAAAACATATTGTTAGTTAAAACATTACTCACATAAACTAGTAAATCAACTAGAAATCAACTAATAAAGTTTTCTATTATTTATAGTGCTGTATAAATTAAATGGTATAATATGACTTAATATGTAAAAAAAAAAAATCCATTTATTTAAAAATCAATTAAAAATGTAATAATATATATGATATATATATCAAAGTACTATTATATTCTACCTGACTTGAGTTTAAGATAGGGTACTATGGAAATAGAGTCATTAAGAACCGGAAATTTATTTGATTCTAAAAAAATTTGCCAAAAGGTTTCTCTATGGGCTAATCTAGCCTCCCAGGGTCCATCATTAAATCCTCTTAGCCAAGGTATTAACAGCTTAGTTTTGGAGCAACGGGAGGTTCTTAAGGCTGTTTCTAAACATTCGGCAGCTCCCCCTGTGGTTAACAGTCCTAATGGTGCAACCCATGCAAACCACTCGGAAGTTGCTGCATCTTCCGTCGGGACTGATTTTCGACGTATGCCTACAGCTTTACGCAAAAACATTCAAACTGTGCCAGAAAATCCTTCGGATGCCCAGGGCAGGATTATTTCACCATCATCAACCTTCCAGGACTGGTTTAAATCAAAACCTAAATTTTGTTTTAGTCAGGAGGGAACTCGAATCACAGAGAACACTGGTACTTTTAAGGAGTCTTTACGCTCCCTCGAGAACGCTTTATACAGGTACAAAACCCTGGAATTGGATAACATGTATTTAAAAGAATGTCTTAACAAAAATATAGTCCCTAAGGGTCTGCGGGTATATAAATACCCTAACCAGGTAGTACCTGGTAGTGACTTTCATATGGACTTAATCAAAGCTTTTGACCAATGTGGGTTAGAAGTTGTTAAGGCTATTATTAAGAAGAATGTTAAAGAAATTGAATGTTTACAAGCTGATATTTTTAAGTATAACGAAAGTGTAACCAATGATTTATTGTTTAATTGTGAAGCTGAAAAGCTTAAATATTATGACATAAGAAAGGGAGTTGATCAGCACTGTAATACTATTTTAAACCGTAAATACAAGAAACTTTATAGGGATATTAAGGAGTACCAGGATGGTAGACAGTACCCTAATCCACCATTTTACAGGCCTAACACACATGTTTACTACGCTGGGAATAATTCCTTTGGGGGTGAAACTGAGCCACTTGCTCAGGAGGGACCTGACATGGAAGTTTTTGTTGACAATCAACAACCCATGGAGGGGAACGAGGTAGATTTTTTACCCCGGAGGTCAGAACGGATTCGCCAACAGGGGTATCCATTGGTGGGGGTTCACCCACCACCTGCATTGTCCCCTCGGGGGCAAAACAGGGGATGGAGAAAGAACAGGAAACAGGAATGGTAGTTAATAACAATATTACAGTAACTAAAATAGGAGATTTTTTTATGTATTCTAAAGATCACTATCATATTTACAACTACAGTGACTTTCAGGTTACTGACCATTGTTTTGATTTATTCATGAAAGGGTTTAAATTTGTCCCTAGTAGATGTAGCAGTGTAGCACATACCATCCTCAACCTGAAATTGTTTATTCGCAAGTTAAATTTGGAAAACTTGTTTGGGGAGAGTTCAGGGGCTGCTAGTTTACATATAAGAAAGTCTAGTACATTTAACCCCCCTACACACCCCCAACTTAAGAACTTGGAAAACAGGATGGAAAAACAACTTAGAAAGGAACTTAACAAGGCTAAATATGCAGCCAATTTAAGCCCAGAAGAGAATTCCTTATTGCAAGATTTGAGTCACAATTTTTCCATCCGAGTCATGGAACCGGATAAGGGAGGGGGTACCGTTCTAATGGACCAAAATTTGTATGAGGCTAAAATGTATAATCTTTTGCATGATTATTCTAAATATACCTCGGCTTCTATCAATGAGATAAATCTAACATATAAAAAGATAGACCTGGCCATTAAAGATTTGCTAGACCAGGAAGTTATTGAGATGGACATTTTTTTCATATCTTGAGAATATGCATCCTAGAGTACCCACATTGTTTGGTGTGCCCAAGGTTCATAAAAATTTATCTGATCCACCACTGAGACCTATTGTGGCAGCACAAGGGTCTAAAATACATAACATTTCCAAATTTTTGGATTGGAAACTCAAACATCTATGGGGGAGGCATGATTATATTCTCAAAGACTCATGGGCCTTTCTACGTGGGGTGACCCAGGATCTTTTTAACACTGAAGTTATATTTCTTACCATAGATGTGGTAGATCTTTTTTCAGTTATTCCAACTAATATTGGGTTATCCTGGATGGAAGAAGCTTTATGGGCATGTCCAGGTGTCACAGGCAATGATGTGCATATGATTACTGAACTTTTGGGATTGGTATTACACAACAACGTTCTCTTTTTTTCTGGAGAATATTTCCAACAGATATCCGGTGTTTCTATGGGAGCCAATTGTGCTCCCATATATGCGGATATAATATTATCCATTTGGGAGAAAAAATTCATTTTTAATAGCGAATTTTCTATTCATTGGAATCATTATTGTAGGTTTCTAGACGATATTTGTATTTTTTGGGTTGGGCCTGTCCATTGTATAGAAGATTTCATTACCTATATCAATGGCTCAACTACATTTTTAAAGTTCACCCATCAAATATCCTACAATAGTGTTAATTATTTGGACGTGACTCTTACGAAAGATGGAAACGGGGTTAAGTCCTGCATATACAGGAAGCCCACATTCTCTAACAGTTACGTTCATTATCAAAGTTCACACCCCAGATTTCAAAAAAGGGGAATCCTGAAAGGACAATATGTTAGAATTTCCCGTATGACTTCAGATGATTTACAATTTGGGTATGAATGTGACAAAATAACTTCTTTATTTTTGGACAGGGGGTACCCTACTGAAATGATCCAATCTGTAAGGAAGGAAGTGGAGGCAGCTAGAACTAGTAGATTTGGGCCTATATTAGGGAGGGTGTTTAGTGAAGCCCACAGTCAAACTCATGAAGATGTTGGGGGTGTTTTTTCCAGTAACTTTGCATTTATTACAGATTATAGTGCTAACGCTGGACACATTAGGAGCATTATAGAAAAAGAATGGCGACAATTTCAAGATTTAACTGACTTGAACAACCTTAGGGGCCAAAGTCTGAAAACAGTTTTCAGGAGAGGTTTTAATATCAAGAGGGTTTTAGAACGAAATGACCAAAACATGAGAACTTATAGACAGAGGAAAGGGACTTATAAATGTGGTCACTGTATTTCTTGTAAATATATTATACATAACGATCATGTGTATTTGGAGAGTAGGAACAGAGTTATAAGGGCCTTGGAATATTCCAATTGTCTCTCTACAGGAGTTGTATATCTGTCAGTCTGCCAGTCCTGTCAGGCCTTTTAGATCGGCAAAACCGAAAGACAGTTAAAGCGCCGTATATATGAACACCAATACGAAATGGGCAGATCTAACCCCAAGAATGCACTGTACAGACATTCACTAATATGTGAGGGAGCTAGATTCTTGTTTTTTGTAATAGAAACTGTTCCTAAGGATATCCGGGGTGGACCCTGGGAGGCTAGATTAGCCCATAGAGAAACCTTTTGGCAATTTTTTTTAGAATCAAATAAATTTCCGGGTCTTAATGACTCTATTTCCATAGTACCCTATCTTAAACTCAAGTCAGGTAGAATATAGTAGTACTTTGATATATATATCATATATATTATTACATTTTTAATTGATTTTTAAATAAATGGATTTTGTTTTTTTTACATATTAAGTCATATTATACCATTTAATTTATACAGCACTATAAATAATAGAAAACGTTATTAGTTGATATCTAGTTGATTTACTAGTTTATGTGAGTAATGTTTTAACTAACAATATGTTTTTATACAATTTATTATTTGTTACTCAATTCCATTTGGTACAAATGCATAATATTATTATTCTTATTCAAGGTACATTTACCATGTATAAGTAGTAGTATGTGGCTTTATATGTGTAATTAGGAATTTTAAGGTATGATTGATTGATTATTTTATTGCTGCAACTAATTGTTAATTTTCTGTGTATTTAAAGTTGAGTATGATTCACGTATTTGTCTGATGAAGTCACTTTATCGATGAAAACGTGTTTGTGCAACTATTGTGGCGTTAGTGCTGTACCTTCGTGGAGTCATTAAACTTGTTATATTTGATACCTTATTGTGAGCTGATATTTGTACGGTGGTGGCTTCAGGACTGGTTTGCTGTCTTGGGATTCCTTGGTATTTACAGCATTTTTTCTTTTTTGTATTACTTTATACCTTCTCTTACCTGGAAGACCTGTGGAGGGAATGTTTGTTTATACTACCTGACTGTTTTTACACATTTTCCCAAAATCCTAGTTGAAATTATGCATACAGCTTACTACCACTCCCGGGATTCAAACCGTGGCTGTTTCTGCTAAAAAATATGACATATGTGTATTTCATCAGAGGGAGCTGTTGAGAAACTGCTGTCTCTTTTTTGAATGATTTCTTTCTCAGTCTCTCTTTGTTGTACGATCTGACCTTGTAATTACAACATTCTTATACATACATACATCCTATACATACCTTTTCACATAGCACAGTGTGGAAAACAGTGGTTAACACAACATTACTATTCAGATATCAGATCTTGGTGCATGACATTTGTAATATCAGTTAATCTCATGTGTTATAGAGGCACTAACTTTGTCAGATGAAACTTGATTGTTTAATGCTTTCAGAGCTATAGTTGTTATGAATAACCTGTACACATTTAAAATCATACCATACCAGAGTAAACACAATCACTCCAGGGTTTTGAATTTTATTGATAGGCAGTTACAGTTTTATTAATATATGACCTATAGGAGACTATTACTGTAATATTGTCTGCTTTATTCAGAAGAAACCATACCCATTTTTAATAATGCCAGGTGACATTCTACTCCTTTATATTTATGTGGTATGAATACTACAAGCTAGAGTCTTACTCACCAGCCTTGCAACGCAACCTTTGCAACCTGCTGGCATGGGCTTCCTGGTTTGCAGCCCGCTCAGCTGGAGCTGTAATGAAGATAGAGAAACATTTATGCATAGCTATCCATCACATAAACAGGCTGGATTTTGGTAAACAGTAATTGCTATAAATACTTACACACTGCTGGGACATCATCCCTCTGTCATGCTTCTTGGACCCACTCTACCAAGAGCGCCCTCTTCCTCTGCTTCAAGTCAGTATAGTGGTGCCGGACTTGCTCACCAGTCTGAGGGATACCAGTGGCACTGGTGAGATCACAGGCAAGGCTTTCCCAGGCTTCCACTTTGTATTGGGAGCCATGGTACTGGTCCTGTAGCAGTCTCACATCATGCTTTTTACAAGGAGTCCTACCATGACCTTGGACTCTTGTATGCCTCAGAGCTGCACCCGAAAGCACATGCCCTCTCCAACACCTGGCATACTGCCTACAGTGGATATCTACAACCAGTTATGATCTGTATTCCCACCTCCAAGGTTTAAATATGGCCAATTTCCCACACTTTGCCATGATTGGATGGTTTTGAATATGCTGAGCTAAGCTAAGCTATGGGCAAACCTGCTTAGCTAAGGTTGGCAGTGCTTAAAGGGGCAGGTTCAGCGCTGCTTACCAATGGGCAAATCCACTCAGCTGAGCTACTCATTGCTTAGCATTCATATTTACACAATGCTTATACCTGGTTAGCATAGCTATGCAATGCTTAGTATTGCTTATGTTTTATTTTATGGACTACCACCTGTATGGGATTGATTCATCATTCCTGACATATTGTAAATTTGTTTACCTTCCCTGACATCCCCCAATGTTCTTTTATTACATTTATTCTTGTGTGACTATACTACATGGGGCACTTGTTTTTATATGGGGATTTCACAAATTTATTATACTAACACCTCAAATCTGGGCCTAATACACTACTCTGGTTGAGAAATATAAGTTACTTCCTACATAAATATACAAATAAATTAAAATTGTAATGATTTCACATACAAAATGGAAATGGCTTTCGAGAGGCTTGAACCACAAATGACTACACACAATGCCTACACTCTAACCAATACACTATTGCCCTACTGCTTATTCTGGATGTCTATTGCTATTAAACTTCTCGTGCCGTTTAAGCTGGGCTAAGCATAGCTAAGCAATAGGCACACCTGCGCAACTACGCTTAAACTTTATTGCAGATGTGACAAAAAAAAGATTTATTTATTGGGGGCTGTGCATTGCAAACGTTGATGAGATATAACTTTTCACAGTATGTCTGGATTTTTGCCTTATATTCTTGGTCCACTTTTCATAAACATGTGGATCTTTGGCACATCATTACAGATTGATGTTTGACAGTAATGACAGAATATTTGCGTTTTATACTTCATACTCTTCAGAAAATGTATGCTAATGCAAAACTTGTTATTCTATCAACTTTCTAAGTTTGTAATAGCAATATTTCACAGTTGTTCCTTAAGGCTTTGTCAAGATGTCTTACTCTAATGGGTTGAGAAGTGCATGTTCTGACTTCATACCCTTCACAATATTCATGCTAATAAGAAACCTGTTATTCTATCAACTTTCTAAGCTTGTAATAGCAAACTGTTTAGCAGTTGTCCCTTATGCTTTGTCCAGATTTCTTACTGTAACGGGTTGAGAGATGTAACGAACGATATCTCGCTTTTTAAATTGACGTACGGCAATTCTGGTTTGCAGGTGCATCTGTATTGTGAGAGCAGTGTTCTCAAACACGCCCCTGCACTCATACACATCCCCATGTATGTATTAGAGCATGGCAGTGCGCCTTCATACATATGCATGGAGTGCTGCCGTGCTGCACAGGAACGGTCCCTTCTGTGCAGAAATAAGTTATTTCTGCATGGACATTTGCTGAATCTGGGTCATTGTGTCTGTTACTACACTGAAACTAAAAGATAACATCCTTTTATTACGTGGCCGTAAAGCAATTTAATTTAGGCTATTTTTGTGAAGTTAACCTCTTGTGTTTCAGTCTCCATTGTTAAAATAAATACATCTAAACAGGTACAGTAGTACAGATACATTTCTGTTCTATTCCAATAGGGCATACTGTGGTTACATTTTAGCTCAGTACTTTTCAAAATATCTCTTCAGCACACATGTCTGTATAAACCATTGTATATGACATACAGTTCTAATACATTTGTAACACAAGCATATAAATCATGTTAATATTCAAAAATGAGATATAATTATTTACAAAATTCCAGATAGCTGGGCTGGCAGTATCTCCTTTCATGACATCTCCCCCTCGACATTAATTCTGTATTCTTCCTACCTTACACTCAGGTTTGTATTTCCTTATTATCCTCCTTATCAGCCCCTATGTCTTCTGTTTAAAGGAAATAAATGTACCATTCTTCATTCCATTCCATGCTCTACCACTCCTGATTTTGGCTACAGACTCCAAACCGATCACTAACATATATTCCATGTCCATTCACCCTCTTCCTCTTTCTCTAATCTCTGCAAAATTTCCATATTTCACATGAGACCTTATCAAATATTCCCCTTCAAACTCTAACCATCTTCAAAGTAATCTTTAAACTCACTATACTCCCAGAATATATCTGTCATATCCACGCCTTCCTTTGTGCATCTTTGAGATATTCCATCTCTTTTTCTGTCTTCCTTCTGAATCCATAAAGAGCTGAGGAGGTATCAAGTTATAATTATTCTTGGTCTGATATTCTGTATAATTGTATGTCTCTTTCTACTCTAGTGTGATAACTCTTAGCCATTCTTTCCATTTTAATTTCACCCATAATCCTTTCATAGCTGCCTTTTTCTTCTGTTGTACTAGGTTCCATGTATGAGCACCTTTTGCCACTGGGGATGCACAAGCCAGTGCATTTCTTTGTGCTGGTCCCAAGCCCGGATAAATGGGGAGGGTTGCGTCAGGAAGGGCATCCAGCATAAAACGTCACCAAATCATTTCATGCAATCACCAGTAAATATTTCCATACTGGATCGGTCGAGGCCCGGGTTAACAACGACCACCACCAGTACTGTTAGCAAACAGGGTGCTGGTGGAAATTGGTCTACTTTTGGTCAAAGGAGGAGAAGAGGCAGAAGGCATGGCTGAAGGCAGGAAGAGAGGAGAAAGGCTAAGACTGTGGTAGTGAGGGTCGGAACTTTGAATGTTGGCAGTATGACTGGTATAGAGAGAGAGCTAGCTGATAAATTGGACAGATGGAAGGTTGGTATATTGTGTGTGCAAGAGACCAGATGGAAGGGGAGCAAGGCTGGGTGTATCAGAGGCAGGTTCAAATTGTTTTATCATGGTGTGGATGGGAGGTGAAATGGCATAGGGGTTATTCTGAAGGAACAGTATGCTAAGAGTGTTTTGGAGGTGAAAAGAGTGTTGGATAGAGTGATGTTTATGAAGCCAGAAATTGATGGTGTAATGATGAATGTTGTTAGTGCATATGCTCCACAACTTGGGTGTGTGATGGATGAGAAAGAAAAATTTTGGAGTGAGTTGGACGAAGTGGTGATGACTGCACCCAAGGGTGAGAGAGTGGTGATTGGAGCAGATTTCAATGGGCATGTTGGTGAAGGGAACAGAGGGGATGAGGAAGTGATGGGTAGGTATGGTGTTAAGCAAAGGAATGCAGAAGGTCAGATGGTGGTGGATTTTGCAAAAAGGATGGACGTGGCTGTGGTGAATACGTATTTTAACAAGAGGGAGAAGCATAGGGTGACATACAAGAGTGGAGGAAGATGCACACAGGTGGTTTATATCTTATGTAGAAGGACCAGTCTGAAGGAGATTGGAGACTGTAAAGTGGTGGCGGGGGAAAGTGTAGTTAGGCACCATAGGATGGTGGTTTGTAGGATGACACTGGTGATCAAGAAGAGGAGGAGGAGTGTGACGGCAGCACCAAGGATCAAATGGTGAAAATTGAAAAAGGGTAATTGTGAGGTGGAGTTCAGGGAAGAGTTAAGATAGGCACTGGGTGGCAGTGAAGCTACCAAATAGCTGGGTAACTACAGCAGAGCTAGTAAGAGAGACGGCAAAAAGGTGCTTGGTGTGACATCTGGACAGAGGAAGGAGGACAAGGAGACCTAGTGATGGAATGAGGAAGTACAGGGGAGTATACAGAGAAAGAGGTTGGCGAAGAAGAAGTGGGATTGTCAGGGAGATGAAGAAAGTAGACAGGAGTATATGGAGATGAGGTGCATGGCAAAGAGAGAGGTGGCGAAGGCTAAGGGTAAGGCGTATGAAGAGTTGTATGAAAGGTTGGACACTAAGGAGGGAGAAAAGGACCTGTACCGATTGGCTAGATGGAGGGACTGAGCTAGTAAAGATGTGCAGCAGGTAAGGGTGATAAAGGATAATGAGAGAAACATACTCACAAGCGAGGAGAGTGTGTTGAGCAGATGGAAAGAGTATTTTGAGGGGCTGATGAATGAAGAGAATGAGAGGGAGAGAAGGTTGGATGATGTGCAGATAGTGAATCATGAAGTGCAGTGGATTAGCAAGGAAGAAGTAAGGATAGCTATGAAGAGAATGAAGAACGGAAAGGCTGTTGGTCCAGATGACATATGTGTGGAAGCATGGAGGTGTTTAGGTGAAATGGCAGTGGAGTTTTTAACTAGATTGTTTAATGAAATCTTGGAAAGTGAGAGGATGCCTGAGGAATGGAGAAAAACTGTTTTGGTACCGATTTTTAAGAACAAGGGTGATGTGCAGAGCTGTAGTAACTACAGAGGGATAAAACTGATCAGTCACAGCATGAAGTTATGGGAAAGAGTAGTGGAAGCTAGGTTAAGAAGGGAGATGATAATTAGTGATCAGCAGTATGGTTTCATGCCAGGAAAGAGCACTACAGATGTGATGTTTGCTCTGAGAGTGTTGATGGAGAAGTACAGAGAAGGTCAGAAGGAATTGCATTGTGCCTTTGTGGACTTAGAGAAAGCATATGACAGGGTGCCCAGAGAGGAGTTGTGGTATTGTATGAGGAAGTCGGGAGTGTCAGAGAAGTATGTAAGAGTGTTACAGGATATGTATGAGGGTAGTGTGACAGCGGTGAGGTCTGCAGTGGGAGTGATGGATGCATTTAAGGTGGAGGTGGGATTACATCAAGTATCAGCTCTAAGCCCTTTCTTATTTGCAATGGTGATGGACAGGTTGACAGACGAGATCAGACAGGAGTAACCATGGACTATGATGTTTGCAGATGACACTGTGATCTGTAGTGAGAGTAGGGAACAGGTGGAGGAGACCCTGGAGAGATGGAGATATGCTCTAGAGAGAACAGGAATGAAGGTCAGCAGGACTAAGACCAAATATATGTGTGTGAATGAGAGGGAGGACAGAGGAATGGTGAGGATGCAGGGAGTAGAGGTGGCGAAGGTGGATGAGTTTAAATATTTGGGATCAGCAGTTCTGAGTAATGGTGAGTGTGGAAGAGAGGTGAAGAAGAGAGTACATTCAGGATGGAGTGGGTGGAGGAGAGTGTCAGGAGTGATTTGTGACAGAAGAGCACCAGTAAGAGTGAAAGGGAAGGTCTACAAGAGGGAAGTGAGACCAGCTATGTTATATGGGTTGTAGACAGTGGCATTGACAAAAAGGCAGGAATCAAAGCTGGACGTGGCAGAGTTAAAGATGTTAAGATTTGCACTGGGTGTGATGAGGGTGGACAGGATTAGGAATAAGTATATTAGAGGGTCAGCCCAGGTTGGAAGGTTTGGAGACAAAGCCAGAGAGGCAAGATTACATTGGTTTGGACATGTTCTGAGGAGGGATGCAGAGTATATTGGGAAAAAGATGCTAAGGATGAAGCTGCCAGGTAACAGAAAAAGAGGAAGGCCTAAGATAAGGTTTATGGATGTGGTAAGAGAGGACATGCAGGTGGTTGGTGTGACAGACAAAAAGCAGAGGACAGGAAGAAATGGAAACAGATGATCCGCTGTGGCGACCCCTAATGGGAGCAGCCAAAAGAAGAAGAAGAGTGCTTTTCAAGTGATTTTTCTGCTGGGATTAGGTGTTCTGCGTGGGCCCTTATTTTGTTGCATTTTTATTAGCTCTCTTTTGAATCTGAAGCTACAGCTATAAGTTAATTTATAAATGAATTTGGGTTTCCCAGTTGCTTTTTAGCTTCCCACCCCTACCATAAATTTGATCTTGGAAGCTCCTCACAGTTTCATCTTCTGTATACCTGTTCCTAGAAACTCTTCAGTCTTATCTCCTCTGCTCACCTTACTGGTTGCTAACAGAAGAAACTGGGACGCCCCTACCCTTAGACTGTTAGTGTACATTAAAATTGCTTTAAAGTGTATGTGTTCCTCATTGCTGGCTTGTCTGCATATGAATTGCCTTGTAATTACTTGTAGCTAGTTGCTACAATTGTTTCTAGTACATTTTCACTTGTGGCTATCTAAAGTGCATTTTTTACATTAAGAAGACTGGGTCTGCAATTCTATTAGCAGTAGAAAAGTAGCCTCATCTGTCTACATTGGGAAACATACAAGGGGACTTAAAGTAACAATTAGTTGTTGTAGCTAGTTAATACCTTTTCACTTTTGGCTGACCCAAGTATGTTTCTACATTAAGAAGATGGGAGCTGCTATTCAAGTTGCAGTAGGAAGTTAGCCTGGTCAGTCCAAGTTGGAAACACACAGGGATGCTAAAAGTGACATTGTTTCATCAGCCAGAGAGCTTTTCCAGGACTAAAATTGTTTGATCTTAATCTGCACTTGAGAGCTACTTTTGCTCTGCTTTTACATTAAGAAGTTGCAGGATCGTCCTTCTTGTGGCAGAAGGTATTTACTTAGTCTCTTTGAGTTGTTTATTGACCAGATGCCACAGGAGTTAGTTTTCATTTTTTTCTGTCTGCTATAAATTTGGCATGTTTGTTTGGAGCCATTCACAGTGCAGTGGTGATTAGCAGTACACTGTATAGCAGCAAACCTACAAAGCTAGTACTT
Source organism: Protopterus annectens (assembly GCF_019279795.1). NCBI lineage: Eukaryota > Metazoa > Chordata > Ceratodontiformes > Protopteridae > Protopterus > Protopterus annectens. Next base: position 636,158,004 of record NC_056726.1, on the reverse strand, counting down.
AGGACTTCACCTTCTACTATAGAAAGTATTTGCATAGATCAAAGCTTAGGGCAGCTTGTTAGCATGTCAGACAGTGCTGATATCAGATCATAGCACTAACATATAGCCTTAACCCTATACACCACTCAGGTGACCTCTGTAAAACCGAGTTCCTAAACCATAACAGTCCAACCCTAATTCAGGTCCTGACAACATGGATTTGCAATTTTCTAATGTCTCTATGGTCACCTTGGTAGATTTAGGCATCCTGGGATACTATAGCAATTGTGTCATGTACTCAGGCAACTTTTTAATCCATACAAAACTAACATAGTATGCAAGATGATTATATATAACTTCTTTGGAAGCAAAAATCTCACAAAGTTGTAAAGAACACACACACTACATCCTTCACACAGACCACTCACCACACACATAGATCTTCTTATGCTGAAGAACTTGAAAGAAACATTTCCAAACCTCAAAGACCTCCTAAGCCATTGAATGGCAATACTTATACTCAGCAATCACTAAAGCACACCAAAAGCAACACTTAACATAACACATAAGCCTACACCCAATGATTCCCTCAAGAACAAAGTCCATAACTTTACCTAGTACTCTTGTCATAGGTGATTCTATTGTATGATGCACAGATGCCCTTTTCCCAGTCTGGACAAGGAGAAGGCAATGTTTAGTTGCCTATCTGGACCCAGGATCAGCAACATCACACATTCAGTCACATCATTGCACGACAGGTACCAATATGATTCTGTCATAGTCCATGTGTGTGTATAAATGACCTGAGGTGTACCTCATTGTACTATATGGAAATGAACATTATGGATCTTTCTGAATATGTGTCACAGATAGGTATGTGCCTTGTATTAAGCAGCATTCTACCTTCACCGAGGATGATGCCCCGTATGATCAAAAACTTATTTTAATAATCAGCTTAGTTTCTTGTGTCACTCCAGGGGAATCCAATATCTATCAGTATGGAAGGACATGGTTAACATACCATGTTGCTTTGCCAAGTATGGTCTGCACCAGTCTCTTGGACTTTCAGATGTTGACTAAAACTTTACCCAATCCCTTAGAGCCTTTTTAGGCAATGTCAAAGTGATAAAACTACCAACATAGAAAAGAAAAACTCAAAGCAACCTTAAGGTGTTACTGCTCAATGCTAGGAGCCTAAACAAGAAACTCCACTGCCTACAAGCTCTTCTTACACTGGAGAAAATAGACATCTGTGCTGTTACCAAGACTTGGTTTAAAGCCACTGAACGTAGTCTGGCAGTACCATGCTACAGTGCCTTCCACACATTTAGACCAACAGCAGAAGCATAGACATGTGCTAAAGGTTGAGTTGTTTTGATCTACATTAACAACAATCACAACTCCAGGTTTGTTAAACAGGATGATGCCTGGAATTCATTCATGTCTAGGATTCCATAGGCAATGTCTCTTACCATGTCCTGGACAACTACAGATCACGTTCTATGACCCATGTAGCTCACAGCTGTTACCTAGACCTACTAGAGGCACTCAGCATCCAAACAAATACCCTATTCATGGGAGATTTTAATGCCTGTATCGACTGAGAAATGTACACTGACACTAACTCACAGGCATAATGTTTCATGGATTTTATCAACAAAAATGCACTGGACCAGATAGTATGTTATGTACTCCAACCAGACAATCAAATGCATTGGGCCAAATACTCACCAACACAGGAGAGTGTTGCACCCCCTGTCTGTCACATCCTCCTGGGTGAGATTGGACCACAAAGCTGCCTCCCTCAAAATAAAAATCAATGTGGAAAACCCAACTAAACCAATAACAGACAGGAACTATCCTAAAGTAAACTATATTCTATTAAGTGACAGTTTATTAAAATTTGCAGCTCTCCAAACTGCCAAAACACAGCTATCTTGGCAGAATTACTTACAGAAACCATGTACAAATATGTAAATGTCTGCAATGAGGCTGCTGTACCTACCGGAAGTAAGCCCAGATCTAACACCAATAACAAACCTCACTGGTGGAATCCTTATCTTAACCGAGTATATAGCTAAAGAAAAAAGTCATAGCCAAAATCAGACAAAGTAACTCTCATACAGACAAGAGCTCTCTGATTCAACTAAATAAGTAACTAAGAGGTCTAATAAAGTCCAACAAGGCTACTTATGAGATCTGGATAGCCTCCCAGGCTATGGCAATCACAAGGCCTTCTTTAGCAATGTCAGGAGTCTTAAAGGTAACACTCAGTAGTGTGCAGAACTAGTGGCAAATGGCACAACTGCCATTGACCAGGGTGATACATTGAATGTACTGGCTGATAAATTTAGCTCAAACTTCATTCTCTACTCCCCTCCCCCATATCCCCTGTGAAATCTCTTCTAGCATATTCCCCCATCTATCAACTGGGAGCAGATCCCGGTGGCAGTTGCTAAGACCAAAAATACTGCTTCAGTGGGCCCTGACAGTATTCTGAGTTGTCTCCTAAATAGCCCATAACATAAACTAATAGGACCACTTGATGCACTCTTCAACTATGGCCTCAAAATAGGTTGCATGCCAGATGAATGGAAACCCTCAATGGTTATCTATCTTCAAAAGGGTGGACCATCATCTAACACAGGGAACTGCTGACTCATCTGTCTGACGAGTCTAATATGCAAAGTCATGTTACACATTATTATGGAAATGATCAACAAAGACATTGGAAACCCTAATGCAGTGGTCCTATCCCAGTTTGACTCTGTTCGGAGAAGGTCTTACTTATTCATCCTGCTAGACTTCTTTGAGAAGGTCACCAGTGCTATGTGTGAGAGAAAAATGGTGCATACCACCTGCTTTTACCTGGCCAAGGTGTTTGATACAATACCCCACTCAAGTATTATTGACAAACTCTCAGAACTAGGCATAAATCCTACATAACTCTCTGGATTTCTGGCCAGATCACAAATGTCAGACCACTTCCACCAGGAGACCAGTAACCAGCAGAGTACCCCAGAGCTCCATGTTGGGCCCACTCCTATTTATCATCCACTTCTCAGACGTTAAGGCTAATGTCAAAGGCCTATGGCTCACCAAGTTCATAGATGACTGTAAAATGGGAGCTGTCTAAGATTCCCCCATGCCACCAACATCCTATAAGAGAGCTAAGAAAAACAAATGACTGGTGTCAAAGCAACAGAGTAAGACTCAATGCAAAGAAATGCATTATATGTCCTTTGGGAAATCATCCACCCAAGCTAATTACTCCATCAATAAAACATTCCTAAGAGTTGGCCAAATAGGTACGGATCTGGGAATATATGTAGACAGTAATTTAGACTTTGTTCAACACATAGTCACGATAGTAAGACAATTATTTTATTTCATCCAGCTCCTAAAAAACAGTATCGCATCCAAGTCCAAGAAAGTTATAGTACTACTCTACTCATCCCTTATCAGACCCATCATTGAGTACAATACCCCCCTTTGATATGTACCAAATCAGGCACTTGCAACAGTTGGAATGCCCTCAAGGGTTCCTCACCAGGAGATTCCAAGGTATGAATACCCTGCTCTAAACAGATCGTCTTAAGTCTCTATCACTGTATTCAGTGTCCTACAGTTTACTGTGAGGCAATCTATGCCTGGCATATAAGGTATCCTCAGATCTAGCTCTGGTGGATCTTTTGCACATCTGCAAAACAAACAGCACCAGAAACACTTGATCCAAGGACCTGAACTTTGCCTGCAACATAAAAAGAACATGCTGGAGAGACTATGTGTCTCTAATGATCCATACACTAAGGAATAAGCATCCCATCTATGTGAAGCAGAATTCATCCCTGACCCTATTCAAATGAAACATTGATCATTGGATGGGAAATCTCAAATTCATGCTTGGTCTGGGCCTCATGTCTCTGATAAACAGAGGTCAACAGTAATTAAATTAATCCCCAACTAATATACCCTCCATACCGCTCAACCTTTTGGCACAATAAATCTGGACAAAGCCAAAAATGATGGGGGGACAAAGGTCAAAAATAAGGACAAATTTTAAATATCGCTCTTATAAACTTAGAATGTTGTTAGAATAAAAGGTTTTCTGTTATATTCCATTTTCTGAAGGATATGAAGTGCAAAACTCAAATGTCTGTCTTTATTTAGTGACCACTCATTGATGATTTGCCAGAAAACCACAACTTTTATGAGGAACAGACCAAGAATATAAAGCAAAAATCTAAACACTCTGATAAAATCAGGACAGTTGAGAGGTATACCATTCATAACCCTTAGCTACCTCCTTACTAACATACCCCACTATATAGTCATCCAAGGAACATGGGGACGACAAAACTGGGGAGGGCCGCATGGCTACACATGTAAAGAACATGGTGGTAATTAGTGTAGTATAAATCTATGAATCTATGTGCCTAACTGTAACTGGCTTCAGTGGAAACTAGAGCCAATTTCCTTCTTAATATTCTAACATTCAAAACTACTAAATAAATGTTATTGTCTTCCATTTCCACAGCTCTTTCTACACAGGAGCACAACATATACTCTCAGGAAAATGGATGACAACCTACTAGTTAGATCTCCTTAAAAGCTAAAAATAGTTGAAAATCTTTTCTCAAACTTGCTGCACAAAAGTGGAACAAAATGATACATGGGAGTTGGTTAACCACCTCCCTTAAGGACTTCAAGAAGTCATTTAGGAAACATGCCATGAAAATATATGAATGCCATTGCTTTGTCAATTATACCTAAGCAACTTGGCTTTACCCATCAAGATGTATTTAAATTGCTGATTCCATAGTTCCTACTACTTACCAAGACAAATGCTATTTTATACGTCCTACTGGCAACTATTCTAAGTATACTATACCTTTCTGATTGTTACTATAATTAACTGGAAACATATTTCTTTCTACCATATCTCACTGTTTTATATGCTTATAGTTGTTTCGCTGCTGTCTATATTTATGCCTTTCTGCTTGGTTCTTTTACTATCTAGAAATGTATCTCTTTCCACTATACAGAGCTAGCCTTAAAAATTGTAGGGCCCAATTTGGACTATTTTGGTGACAGGGATGTGATGGATCCCTACTCGGGGCCAGCAATCAAGGAGACTCAGTCCTTACCACTGGTTTCAATGAGAGACGGTCACTAACAGCAAAGATGGATTCACACAGTATTTTCAGATGCAGATCCCTACACCAAGCACAATTTGCCTAAACATCATACAGGAACCACACTATAGACCTGGGGTTGGACTCTCTTTCTCTATCCAGACCCACACAAAACTCCACACTGACCACTTTGGAGCTTTGTGTCCCTGTTCTCAGTAGCTGACACACACACACTTGGATATTTGAGTTTTCCACAAACACACACACACACACACACACACACACACACACACACACACACACACACACACACACACACACACACACACACACACACACACACACACACACACACACACACACACACACACATACACACACACACACACACACACACCTGTGAAAAGCTGGTACAGATTTACTAGCCCAGACTCTGAGGTAATCACACTGCCACCAGTCAGCTACCCTAAGGCTCTTACAAAGGGTACTCAATTATACTGTGTAAAAGTAATACTAATACAAATTACAGAGTGTGACCAAAGCAGCAAGGCATTCAGGAGTGGCCACAGTGTCACTAAAACAAGCATAATTGCTCTCAAGATCTTAAACGTATTCTGTAAAGGACCAGCCTCAATAAACATATTAAAATATTTAATGATACATAATAAAACAGAAAACAGGAGAATACTGAATACAACAAACAACAGAGTTTCACCCACAGGGATATAAAAATAATACAGTTGGATAGTTTCTCACAGATGCAGAAATCAAAACTAAACTATTCTTACTAAATGTATCAGACTAACTAAAGTACTAATGTTCCCTGACAACCTTATAAATCAAGGCAAGTTGATGTGTGCCGAGTGTCTTACCACAGCAAAAACCAGATGATGTCTCTCTTTGTCTGTGTGGATGTGTGAGATATATATCCTTTCATAAATCTTTCCTGTCAGGTTCCAAAGTGCTACTCTGAGAGTTAAAAGAAGCCAGATGCTTGTTAGAGGATGACATCACCTCTGGTCACCTGACTCTGATACAATATACACACACAGAGCTTTACTAAGATCTGTGGCAGCATCTGAAAGCTATAACATTATTTCAAACTTTCCACCCTTCCAAGATTCTCTGATAAACATACATATTTGATCAGTTACAACAATGCAATCTAATATACAGGGATACATTCTTTTTGCAGGACCTACTGTTGATGCATTTTTAACACAAGTAATTTTACAGATATATTTTTAACTCAAACATCTGTACAATCAGTGTGATAGTCAAATAACATAAAATTCTTTACTGAACCCCAGCTAGGTATGCTGGCATATGTACACATGTACTGCTCTACTCTCCCTGGTACAGATGGCATTACCACATGACATTACATCTCTGCCCCCTTTGAAAAGTGAATCAAATTTTTCAAGTGTGCCTGGAAAAACATAGCACGAGAGAAATCAGCCTGTCTGGGAATACATTAACCTATACCCTGTCTTGACAGCCCATCTGCATTCGCATTGCTGACCCCACTATGGTGCTGCACTGTCATGTCGTATGCCTGCAACTGTAGGCTCTACCTTAACAACTTGGCATTTTGCAGGCTGGTAAGATGCAGCCATGTTAGGGGATTGTGGTCTGTAAGCACAGTGAATTTCCTTCCATACATATAGGGCTGAAGTTTCTGCAGTGCCCATACTATGGCTAGACATTCTTTTTTTACAGCTGCATAACATTCCTCCCTGGGTTGGAGTCTATGGCTAAGATATAGAACTGAGTGTTCTTCTCCCTCTGAAGTAACTGGCTGAGTACAGCCCCACCCCGTGGTTCAAAGCATCCACCTGCACAACAAATTATTTGCTGCAATCTGGACTGGTTAACACGGGGGGGGGGGCTCCCAAAGTCCCTTTAAGCTTTTGGAATGCCTTCTCATAGGCTGGGATCCTCACTACCCTATCTAGCCTGTTTTACTTCATCAAGTCTGTGATCACCAGATCCCCTCAGACTCCTCCTGCCTTCCACTGCAAATACTCAACACCAGGGACTCCCTGTCATGGTAATGCTTCATCATGTTAACATGGTACAGTTTATGCCCCTGCCCAGCAGATTTACCATGTAATTAACATCACTGACCTTCCTTACCACTTTAAAGGGTCCCTCCTAAGCTGCTTGCAGCTTATTGTGTCTGACAGAAATGAGCACCATAACCTCCTATCCCACAGCATACTCTCACATTTGAGCATTTCTGTCATACCAGACCTTTTTCTGCTGTTGGGCTCCCCCCAGGTTCTCCTGGGCCTATCTCATGAGCTCCCTAAGCCTTGTCCTGAAGTTTTGGACACGTCACAACAGATTCTTTGCGGATTGACACTCACCCTCCCACTCATCACAAATCAAATCTAAATGTCCTTTCACCCTATGTCCATACAGCAACAAAAAAGTGTGAAAAATCTGTGGATTCCTGGGGTACCTCTCTGCATGCAAACAACAGATGGGGCAAATATTTGTACCACACTCTCTTAAACTGGTCTGCAAATACCTGCAGCATGATCTTTAATGTAGATTTTAACCTCTCCACAAGACCATTAGTCTGGGGTGGTAGGGGGCGATTTACCCCACAGTGCTTCCACAAACAAGCCAGCAGGCCTGACATGAAATTTGCACCTCTGTGAGTCAGAATTTCTCTCAGGAAACCTACCCTGCTGCAAATCTCTAACAAAGCATTTGCCACCTTCTCTGCCTTGATAGAGGACAAAGTCACCACCTCAGGGTATCTAGTAGCATAATCTACTACCACCAGGATCTATTTCTTCCCTGTGGAAATTGGGGTACTCAGAGGCCCCACAATATCCATAGCTATCTTCTGAAACAGCTCCTCAGTCAAAGGCAAAGGCATCAATGAAGCCTTGACCTTGTCTCCTGCCTTGTCTATATTGTGTCACTGTTCACAGGTCCTGCAGTACCCTGTTGCACCTTTTGCAATCCCAGGCCAATAAAAGTTCTGCATAATATGTCTCTTGCTACTCTTTATGCTAATATGACCTGCAAAAGGAATGTCATGGGCTATGTCTAGAAGTGCCAGACAGTAGGCCTCTGGGCACTGCCAACTTCTGTATAACCTCACCCTCTAGCCCTCCCTCAGTGGTCCACTCTCTATACAGTAACCCTTTGTTCCCATATACAGTCTCCCCTTTTCCTTGAGAATCAGGTGTCTCCTTAGTTACCTCCCTCAAGCCTCATAATGTAGGGTCCGAAAGCTGAGCCTGTCTCAATTCTACCTTTGTGACCCTTCCCAGCTCCCTTTACACTGGTAAAGTGTCATTGTCAGCCTGGGTACTACTACTCAACTCTGCCCTTGCAGTTACCCTGTCCATGGGAACATCAGTGCCTACTGGGATCTGTGACTCACTTTCAGGCTCACTGCTGCAGGGTAGCTCCCCTCTCTGAAATAGCCACCTCAACAACCCCAGCTTCAGGTGTGGGGTCTATCTGGGTCCACCCAAGCTACCTGACCCACATGCCTGTCTCCATGACTGAATGCATGTAACTGCATGCACACAAGGTACTGCATTACCAAAATCATTCCCTGTCAAGACATCTGCAGGGATATGCTCAAACACACCTACCTGCTTGCTTCCTTTTCCACCCTCCCAGTCAAGGTGAAACCTAGCCATAGGTATTTGGAATGGGGTCCCTCCTAAAACTCTAACTGGTGTGGACTGCCCAAGCAAGTACTGCACCTCTTTAACCACTGAAGGCTTCACAATGATTATGTCAGAAGCTGTGTCTCTCTTAGCAGTGTTCTGTCTTCCACCCACTAAGATAGGATACAAACTTTGGGGATAATTTGGTACTCCTGTTGTCTCCAGACAACTTACCACTGACATGTGGTTATTTCAACTTACTGGCTCCTTCATCTTTTGTTCCCCACCTTGCCTCAGTGGACATTTGTATGCTACATGGCCCCTCTGGTTACATTTAAAACATCTAACCCTTGGCCCTGGCCATGTACCTGGACTAGTGGCTTCCCCTGTTACTGGTGTACTCTGTTGTGGTGGATCAGCCTGCACACCATGGGTTCCCCTATAACAATGTGCAATGGGTATCTCCTTCTTGTTCATTGATGGCCTGCTTACTAAGTAGGAATCCCCTTTTCTCCTAGCTCATCTGCAGAGTTATATTCCTGGTCTGCCAACCAGATTCTCATGTCCTCAAGCAAGGTGCTAAGAGCTTGTTCCCTCACCAAAAGGTCTGCCAGCCTTTCAGAAGTGGTTATTTGACACCCACTCACCCATCTATGAAAGTAAGTGCCTAACTCAGCAATATAATCACACGCGCTTTCATCTGCAATGTGTGTATGCTCACAAAACATTTTTCTGTAAGCTTCAGGTGTTAACTTAAAACATTCCAGTAAACATTGTTTTACTTTATCATAGTTTAAACAATCAGTATCAGGCAATTTGGAAACAGTAGTTACAGCTATATTATGGAGTAAGGGGATCAGGAACAATACCCAGAGCATTTGGTCAGCATTATACTGTTTACATGCCCTTTCAAATACATGAATAAAACTGCCAAAATCATCACCCTCTGTAAACTGTGGAAGAAATGTACTGACCTTTATTGCTTTTGGGGTTAGGTTATTCCCTTCCCCATTACCTCCAAGACCCTGTCGAAGAGACAGCATCTCCGTCTCATGTTGGAGCTGTTTCTCATTTTCTTCAGCCTCAGAATGCTGCAGTTTCTCTTTGACCTCCAAACACCACAGTCTATCTACTGATTCTAACGCCATCTGTTTATTTATTTTTATTTATTTATTTTACATTTGCTGACCGGGATAGTTCGACTGGATACATGTCCATTTTCAGCGGATGCCCGGGGAGAAAAGCTCCATGGAATAACAAATCATCATAACATGTCACATATTACAAATAACAAATAACAAATAACAAATATATTATTACAGAGATTAGATGGGCAGACAATACAAATTACATATAGAATACTTTCAGTGATTAGAAGAGCAAACATTATAAAAAATCATCAGGTAGTCTTATTCAGTGAGAAAATCGGATAAAATTACATAGTAGGCTACCTAGCAGATTTACACATTCCAGAGACAGGTTAACCAGGCTTGAAACAGTGACATAGCCAGTTTGTTTGCAGGTGGTGTTTGAGCCTAGTTTTAAACTGACCAAGTGAAGAGAGTAAGGTAATATCAGCTGGTAGAAAGTTCCACGATCAACCTACAGAATTTACGAAGAGTGAGTCACTGGCTGAGTTATTAGTTTTACATATCTGAATAAGGAGTCTATTGGGGGAGCGCAGTGGTATAGGATTATTATAGCAGGTGACAAGATCTTTAAGTGCAGGGATATTGTTAGGATTATATATGATTTTATGGGTCATAACCAATTGGTTATATAGTATTAGACTGGGTAGTTCAAGCCATCCAAGCTGGATTAGATTGATGCAGTGATGTGTCCTAAAAGGCAGCCCAGTGGCAAACCTGGCAATGTGGTTATAACAAATGGAGAGTTTGTTCATGACAGTCTTGTTAACATTAGAGAGAAGAGGGGATGCATACAGAAGAGTAAAGAGAAGGTGAGATCGAGCTATGGCAACTTTGGCTGGGGAGGTTAGGAAGGCTTTTATTCTGTAAAGTGATCCTAATTTTTTGTTGATGGTTTTAATCAATTGGTTAACATGTAGGTTAAATTTTAGATTATTATCTATAAATACACCTAATAGTTTAGTGGAGAGGTCAGGGGAGATTATTGTTCCATCATTTGCTTTTATTATAAAGTTAACGGCAGTAGACCTTTGTGTAGGTAATAATAACAGCATTTTAATTTTTTTAGGATTTAGAATCAGGCGTCGTTGGGAAAGCCAGTTTTCTATTGTGTTAAAGATGGTCTGGGTGACTAACTGTAACTCTACTGGGGATGTGGCCAAGCAAATCAGGGTAGAGTCGTCAGCATATTGGATACAGCTGACTTTTGGGATGACAGTACTCATATCATTGATGAAAATGGAAAATAACAGGGTCACTAGTACAGAGCCTTGTGGTACCCCAAGGGTGTTAGGTAGTAGGTTAGAAAGTTTATTCTGCCAAAGAACAGCCTACTGTCTACTACTTAGATAGGATTTAAACCATTGAAGGGCTTTAGGATCTAGACTGAGTGTTTGTAGGGTGTGGATTAATAGTTGGTGGTCAACCATATTGAATGCCTTGGAGAGATCAAAGAAGAGGGCTGAAGAAATATGGTTATTGTTTCGATTATGGTTTATGGTATTGGTAAAGGCTAGTAGGGCTGAGGTAGTCCTTGGGTGAGGTCTGAAACCATGCTGGGTATCTGCCATGAGGTGGTTATGGATTAGGTGGTGCATGAACTGTCTTTGAATACATTTTTCCATAATCTTTGCAAGTGGAGAGAGTATAGCTATAGGCCTATAGTTGGAGAATTTAGTAGAGCTACCTCCTGTATGGAGTGGGATTACATAGGATATTTTCCAGTTAGTGGTAATTTTAGCTTCTTCTATGGTTCTATTGATAAGTATCAATACCGGGTATGCAATAGCGTCGGCTGATTTTTGTAGGTATTCAGCAGGAAGTTGGTCAGCCGATAGTGTGGTGGGTTTTAGTTTTTTGATTAAGGTACAGATATGTGATGTGGCGACAGGTCGAAAACTAAATGAGAGTAGGTTTCTAGAGGTGGTACTTTCTGGGCCAAGGGAGCTAGGAGGTAGTTGGCTGGCTAGGGCCTGAATTGTATCAGTAAGGAATCGATTAAAAATATTTGGAATATTCACTGGGGGTTTATCAGTAGTGGCAACTGGGACGGGGGTAGTAGTATGTCCAGGGTGTAGTAGTTTATTCAAGCCTGCCCAAAACTTCTGAGGGTTATTTTGATTTTCTGTCTGTAATTTGCAGTAGTATTGTTTTTTGTCTTGTAGTATGAATTTTTTAGTTTCGTTCCTAAGTTGCCTGTATTTAATTTTATCTTGTTTGTTCTGTTTTGCCTTTTCTTCAGCCTCCAAATTCAGAAGTCTGTCAGCTGATTTTAACTCCATCTGTTTCTCCAGTCATTTGTGCTCCAATTCAAGTCTCTTTAACTCCAGATGGATAATATATTCCTCTGAGGAAGAGGTGAACTGTCCTGTTTTTAAAGACTGCACATCCCCATCAGCAGACTGGTTGTCTTCTGGGTTGCTGGTCCATGCTGCAGCTGTGACCTAGGCTTAAATCATTTCCTATTTAGTCAGGTTGGCATGCACCAGTCTTTTGGCTTCACACACCTTGGGCAACTGGTTCTTTATCAGCTTGCTATAATCCTCTACTGACATCCTTGCCTGTTTTCCCTGACTAAACTAAACTAACAAAAATAAATAAAACTGTTGTAAAAATGAAACTCTGTATCTTTACCATGTGGCTGCTGACAGTATACTCACCTTCAGTGACAATTTCCCACCAGCTACTGAAGTTCAATTAATATCCCACTGCTGCCACCAATATGTGACAGGCACGTACTCCGGACAAGCAATCAAGGAGACTCAATTCTTACCACTGACTCTGGTGAGGGATTGTCAATAAGAGCAAAGATGGATTCACACAGTATTTTCAGATGCAACTCAATGCACCAAGCACAATTTCCCTTAAGAGCACAAAGAGAGGACACTCCAGACCTTGGGTTGGACTCTCTTTCTCTCTCTAGACCCACACAAAACTCCACACTGACCACTTTGGAGCTCTGTGTTTTTGTTCCCAGTAGCTGACACACACACACACACACACACACACACACACACACACACACACACACACACACACACACACACACACACACACACACACCTGGTAAAAGCAGGCACATATTTACTAGCTGTGCCCCTTTCTGCCCAGGCTCTGCAGTAATCACACTGCCACCAATCAGTTACCCTAAGGCTTTTACAAAGAGTACTGAATTGTACTGTGTAAAATTAATACTAATACAAATGGTAGAGTGTGACCAAAGCAGCAAGGCTTTCAGGAATGGCCACAGTCATTAAAAAAAAGCATAATTACTCTCATGATTTTAAAAGTATTCTATAAAGGACCAACCACAATGAAAAGCATTAAATATTTAATGATAAATAATAAAACAGAAAACAGGAGAATACTGAATGCAATAAATAACAGAGTTTCAACCACAAATGTATAAAAATAATACAGTTGAATAGTTTCTCACAGATTCAGAAAACAATATTAAACTCTTCTCACTAATTGTCACTGGCTAACTAAACAATTACTGTTCGCTAACTACTTACTAAAGCAAGGCAAGCTGATGTATGCTGAGTGTCTTACCACAGCAAAAGCCAGATGATGTCTCTCTTTGGGTAGATGTGTGAGATACATATCCTGTCAGAAATCTTTCCTGTCAGGTTCCAAATTGCTACTGCAAGAGTTCCAAAGAAACCAGATGCTGGTTAGAGGATGACATCACCTCTGGTCAACTGACTCTGGTACAATACACACAGGGAGCTTTGTTAAGATCTGTGGCAGCATCTGGGCAACTTTCCACCCATCCAGTGTTCTCTGATAAACATGCACATTTGATCAGTTACAACAATACAGCCTAATATACATGCATACATTCTTTCTGTCCAGCAGGACCTACTGTTGATGGATTTTAACACAGGTAACTACAAATATATTTTTAACTCAAACATATCTACAAATCAGTGTGATAGTCAAATAACATAAAATTCTTTACAGAACTCTAGCTAACTATGTTGGCATATGTACACATGTAGTGCAGTACTTTCCCTGGCGGTACCTCATAACATCACAGGGCCCCCCAAATTGGCCACACCACCTACCAGTCCACCACCACCTCAACCACTCTCCATCCCCTGGCCTCCTGGACTTAAGATTATTTCAAATTAGGTGTCAACAATGTACAGTATTACTATATATATATATATATATATATATATATATATATATATATATATATATGGTTCTACCTCACATAAACGAAACACCAAAACACCGACAATGCAATCACTGAAACCACATAACCGACAGTACAAAAACACGAAATCCCACATGCCCGACAACGAAATAACCGACGGTACACAAACACGAAACCTCATACATTTCACACACCACAATCAACAAACAAAACACATTCCCCGTCCAAAAACCACATACACAACACAAGCACACCAAAATCCCTACAAACCCACACTAAACCTCACATACACAACTACCTACAACCCTAACCCAAACCCTAACCCTAAGGTCCGTCACTACCGCACTCTTACCTGGCCCGCTCCCTAACCCTAACTCACTTATCCCACCCCTAACCCAAACACAATCACTACCGCACACTTACCTGACCCGCTCCCTAACCCTAACTCACTTATCCTGCCCCTAACCCAAACACAATCACTACTGCACACTTACCTGACCCGCTCCCTAACCCTAACTCACTTAACCCACCCCTATCCCCACAGACCGTCAATATCCACACTTACCTTACTCACACCCTAACGTCCGTCACTACCGCATACTTACACAGCCTTTTCCCATGTCGGCACCCTCGGCGTCGGTGCTTTCATCCGTCGGGTCGGTCTTCTGCACTGTCGGTCTTCTGCACTGTCGATCTTCTGGGTCCCGTCGCGTCAGTCTTCTGAGCTGTCAATCTTCTGGGGCTTGCGATTTCCGTGTCGATGTTCCGGCATGTCGTTTAAGTGAGGTAGAACCATATATATATATATATATATATATATATATATATATATATATATACTAAAATATTTTTATTTAACATCTGATATTTTGTTTAAAAAGCACAACAGTAGGCAGACCATGCTATGCTGAAGTAAATTCAACTGAAACAAGAAACCTGGTAAAATCTTCTGACTCATCACAGTCCTCAGCTTTCTTGTCCATGCACAACATGCTGAGATAACAGGACATCTGGAAAATTGAGTGAGTGGGAATGGGCTGGATTGTTGCGGGGAGTTGGGGATGGCAAAAAGAACAAGGACATTTTCTAACCTCAGTTATGCATCCTGATATCACAGTACTCTTTTCTCCCTGTTTTCAATTACCTCCTGCTGCTGCTCTGAGCTAATTCCTTTCCTTTGTCCAGTTAATTTTCATACCTTGTTACAACCATAAAAGTGTTGAACTTCCTCAGATTTAATATTAGTAATAGTAACAGTAATAACAACAATAATAAAAAATCAACATCATCAGCTCATGTCTATCCTTAGAAACGACATTGATCATACACTTATAAATACATGACTATTTCTAAAAGTTTATTTTAATTTACTTAATTATTTGCTAAACCAGATAAGTAAATCATTTCCAGCCATGAAACAGGCTACAAGGACAACAGTAAAAAATGCATGCAGATGAAATTAATGGTAGACACTAAGCACAAAAACTTGTCCCCAATCCATTCTAACCATTTCCTACTTTAAGTTTCTGTTTGACCCCACCCCCAATTTTATACTTGAATCTGTAACTATAGTATCCTTATTCAATGATACAAAGATTCAAAGATTCAAAGAAATTATATTGTCATATAGGAAGCACAAGTGCTACCTAAACAAAATTTCAAGTGTCAGTTCTTTTACAGGAGAAAAACTCAAAAAGACAGAAATGCTAGGTATTAAAGAATAAACAATAGCTATAGTACAAAAGTAAATATCTAGGCAGCTGAGTTACATCCTCAACACTAACTACTAGATGATTAGCACATGAATAGACAGAGGTGAGAATGGGTGATATTGTAAATAAGAAAGTGATTAGAATTGCATTTGCAAGAGAATATATTAATTTTTTATGCGATAAATAAATAGAATTACTGCATGAAAAGAAAAGAAAAAGAATGAGAGAGTAACAATCTGTTATAGTTTTGATACATCCAGATTTATGTCTGCATTAATGAGTCTTATTACAGTTGGATAAAAACTGTTCATGAATCTGGAGGTCCTGCAGCGGATACTCCGTAACCTTCTACCAGAAGCAAGTTTAGTGAACCAACCAAAAGCTGGATGAGAAGTGTCACTCAGTATTTTGCTGGACCACTTTTTACATCTCATTTCAAATAGCTCCTGTAAGGTACCAGACTAGTACCCATGATCTTTTCTGCATTCTATTTATTCTTTGCAGCTTCTTCCTTTCAGCCACTGAGCTGTTACCGTACCAAACAGTGCAGTTGGCTAGGCTTATGATAGTTTGCAAACTGATAGCCTAACATTTACCTATGAAATAAGGAGTAGCAGAAAAGCTGGGTGCTACAGGGGTCCTTTTTCTGTGGATTGGAGGTTGATATAATGGTTAAGATGATTACCTCAAAGTCAAAAGCTACAGGGTTTGATTGTCACCTTTGAAAGGGAAATTGACTAGGCTTAAAATGGCCTGCAAGGGCAGCTAGCCAAGTACTTCTCTATGAATCAATGAACAATTGATTGCTTTTATTTAATTCATAAGTTCATACAAGACAAGAACTGGTGAATCTGTAAGCTCAAATCATGCAATCAGTATAATGGTTCTCTTTGGTCTAAACCTATAGCTAAGATCATAAAAACAGACTACAGTACCAAATATTAATGGCAGGATAAGCAAACCCAAAAACAACATAACCAAAAAAAATACACAAACCCATAAATAACTGTCTTGCCCTTAACAAGACCAAATTGCAATACATTCATTTTCTTTACAAAGTACTATTAACAGTAGATTGATTTCAGCTTTTACAGAATTTAAGAAAATGCAAAGCGAACTGGACGACCAGGAAAAAGTAAAATTTTAACAGGCATGGCATGACTGCACTACCCAGTATCCTGTAACTGTACACCTTCTAAACATATCCCAGTAGGGCTTGGAAATCGACCCATATGACTCGATTTATTGTCACAGTGACCATCCCAGAAAGCTGAAAATACAGAATATGCAAGACACTTTTCATAAACAGTACATCTTGAAAGAGAAGTCAC
Organism: Protopterus annectens; assembly: GCF_019279795.1. NCBI lineage: Eukaryota > Metazoa > Chordata > Ceratodontiformes > Protopteridae > Protopterus > Protopterus annectens. The sequence goes on along the minus strand of NC_056726.1, from coordinate 636,140,899 downwards.
TGTCAAAATAAACATCTCTCACCACCATCAATGGGGCAGTACAAAATGTTGATATAATGGTTTTATTTCAATATTTTATGATTTGAAATAATTAGGTTTGTTAAATGATTTTACAAAGGATAATTATCTGCAATAAATGCTTCAACATGAGACCAGAAAGGGCTCAGTTAACAGAGGAATGCTTCAATGTGTACTGGCTATTTAAGGTTGCCTCATGCAACAAGAACTTTAACTTGGCAATACTGTTGGCCTTCACAGGGATATCAGTATAGCTTATGAAAACTCCAGCCAGAAAAAAAGAGAAGAAAGATATGTGAATCTAAATGTTATGTTTCTCTGTTAGCATGACCTCTTCCTGACAATATATCTTACACGGCTGTACTGTCATTCTTCTTGTTTTAGCGCTGGTTCATATTTTTCAAGCTACCTGTATACTGAAGTCTCACCATATGCTTTCCCACCTAAAATAGTGCTCCAGGTTTTGTGGATCATCCTCAGACAGATGGTTATAATCTTGCTCTGCTATCTGGGTAAGTTGGAGCATTTCTCACTCAAGCCACATTGATGTCTGAGTGTCTCTCACTGTCATACTGCAACACAATTAAAATGATGAAAGTACCCAAAAATGCAACTAGAAGTGATACGATGCATGAGCAGAGAAGCAGAAGGAACCTCAAAAGAGCTCCTGACAGCTGCACAGGGATGCTCACATGACCATGTTAGAATTTATAGTTATGCTGCTATGCTGGACACCAGAAGACACTGCAATCTGTAAAAGTTGTAATTTCTAAATATTATAATATATATGTCATAGTATGGGTCCCATTCAGAAGCATGACTCTTCAGAAAGTCGAACCCCATATGGTCGAGATCATATGATTGATTTTTCAAAAGGTTGAAGCTTTTGAATGGAGGTTGTGGTACAGTGGGGATCAGGGAATTTACCATTTTCTCCACTATAGTGCGATCTTGGACATGATATATATAATATGCAAGGAGTATGAGGGGTGCAGCCCCCTACATGGCGGGGGGGTGCCATGTGGCTTGCCCCCTGCAAAAACATAGATTTTTGTTGATTTCTGAAGGTTGACTTTTCAAAAAGCTGATCATATGGTCTTGACCATTTGAAATTTGACTTTTTGAAAAGTCGAGCTTCTGAATGGGATCCGACATTACATAATCATAGGCCAGTTTGTCATTAATGTGATTTGTACTGATATATGCCAAGAGATTTTGGTGCAGTTTAAAAAAGTTAAGTGTTAAAATGTCTCATTATTATACATGTATGGTGTTTCATAAGTGTGCCATAACTATATATTTCCAACAACATACTGTTACTTCAGAGTTAATTGAAATGTGACATTTAGTAATTCTGGTATAGATACCCAAGCGCAATGATTACTTCCCTACTATGTTGTAAGTACTTCACAATAACTTAGTGTTGCCTTTTGATGCTCTGAATAAAGGTGGAAATGTATTAATTTGAAATGTGTTAAGAAGGTAGTCTATCTAAATGTAGATGGGAGACATGGAGGCTTAAGCCTTACCACAGACCAAGTACAATGCAAATGCATAGCTATTGAATTATTATTGATACATAGTGTATAAAGGTGAACAGATCTGCCAGAAATTGTTATAATTACTAGTACTCCACTTTTCAGGCTCCAGCAATAGCACAAAGACTAATGTCTGGCTGGAAAATGTACCATTAATATTTTGGGACAAGGGTGCTTTCTGGCCACTGTTATTTTCATTCAAGTACACCACCATCACTCATCCCCCAAAACATCCTCTGGAATTACATCTCAATTGTGAAGTAATAATTTTGTCACATGGAAAACAACTGTCTTCCTGAAAGCAGCTTGGGTCTGTGTCATTTCTGTGTCTGGATATGGTGACTTATTTGCAGACTGTGAGTATCTGTGGATTCTGGTGATGGTCAATCTTTGCACTGTATATTGCTGTTGACTGATGGTGAAGACATGTTATTGATACCTCACAGCCATCTAACCCTTTATTCCAGATGAGGAGTTTCTAACTTTCTTGGCTGGACAGTCAACTGAGGTCACCATACATGGGTAAGAGTGGTGTGAGGCTGGAAATCCTGATGTTACTTCCAGTAATGTGATGGCTTGTATGTAAAATTTGTAGATTTTAGTATAGTGGACAACTTTTAAAATACTTTTTTTTCATACTACAGGAAACACTTTAGCTACCACACCAGATACATGCAACCCAAACAGATGGGGAGACACCATAAGTGTATGTTGTCACAAACAGGTAATATGCAATAAGCTATCTCATAGTTTGTATTTTACAAGGTGGATGTTTGTCAATACTACTAATGATTTCCACAAACTCCAAAAAATTGCCACATTGCTTATTCCTCAGTAACCACTAGTCACCATGGTAAATGGTCTGATTGACCATTCTTGTCCAACCAGTACTGACCATGGTGGACACCCTTCAGCAGCAACCCCCCACTGTCAAGGATGAACACTGTATTACCATAGGTATGTATACTATTTTTACCTTTATAGTATGTTGTGTATATGCTGCTGACATTTGCATGTCTATCAACTTTCATCTAATCCCAACTACTGCTGATTTGGGAGTGGACAACAGTGGCACAATATATCTGAGCTAGGACTTCTGAATTGCCTACATCTGACCCTGAAGTAAAATCTGCTGTAGTAGCACATGCCAAATATACTTCAGCATAGATAGACAACAGCTTACCTTGGAGCTGGAAGATGCATTAAGCATGGAATCCTGTCAGTTCAGTGAAAGGAAAGGTGGTGTAGCTTAACTGGCCACCTGCAAATTGGCGCAAGTATTAATGCATAAAAGTATAGCCTTTTCATGCTATATAGCATTTACCACGTCTGCAAAGCAAGAAAAAGGAGCCATAACAAACAAATGTATTCATGGTTCAGAAGCACCTGAATCAACATCAATTCACAGCTGCAATCACCAAAATATAGGGAGAGCAAGTATATTTCTATAAACATATCCAGAGCCACATCAGTACAGTTTCAACACTTGTTCCATATGTTTATATCATGTATATGTAAGTCCACCCCCCCCAAATAAAATAAAAAAAAAAAATGATGGGAATGCTACAGCATGGAGTCACAAGAGGATCAACCAACCATACCTGAAGAAGAAATGAAATATGTATCTAACAAGAGAGCCCTACTACAGCTGTATTGACTCCCAGTCTGGCAAAAACAAAAAATAAATAAATAAAAACAAAAAGAAATGCACATTAAGGCTGTAACTGCACTTTGAGAAAACCTGCAGTGGGTAAATCATACTGGGTCTATGCATGAAAACAGCTATGCATTAAAACAGTATAAGGACTGTAAGTGTTGTGTGATGACTTTATTGCAGTCACAAGGGGAATGAATTGCTGCACACATCAAGTCAATGGCAAGTGTTAGACACTATTACTGTTGGTTTTGTCATAAGAGTTACAGTGATGAAAGGGAAAGCATTGTCTAGCACAGGAAAACCTATAAATATAATTCAAGATTTCTTTCAGGAGCAAAATATAAGGTTAGGCAAACAGTGCCATCCACCAGAAGTCTCAAGATTACCATCACCATCAACACAGGGAAGATGTCAAGCACAAGCCAACCATCATAGGGCATCACTGCTCAGCATTACCCCTTTGATAAAAGGAGACACTGCCATCACAGCTAGCTGGAATTTTGTAAATAACTATATGTCACTAGTGAATATCGAAATGATTTATATAGGATGCTTGTGTCATAAATATATTAGAAATGTATGTCAAGTGTATATCAAACTACTTGTACAGATGTTAGTGTTGAAAAGGTATTCACAAAGTACTGTTTGAAATGTAACCACAGTGTGCCCTACTGGAAGAGAACAGAAATGTACATGCACTATTGTAACTGTTTAATGTAAATATTTTAAAAGTGGAAACTGGAATACAGGAGGTTAACTTCAGTCCAGCAAACTTCAGAAAAATAACCAAAATGAAATTACTTTATAGCTATGCCATAAAAGATGCAATCTTTCAGTTTTCAATGCAGCAAGAGACATAATCCCTCTACTAGGAATCTTTCTGTATTGTTTTTAGGGTGAACTAAGTACTAGTCTTGAAAGCATGAAGGAATGCAATTGTTTTATGACTTCCAGTATCTGCCAGAGATCTGAGGAGAAGCTCTTGTCTGTATACTTTTACAAGTAGATGCTAAATACTGCCAGCTTCAGCAATGGGGTTTTTCGCCTGGGAACTATAAGTCAGATGACAAGAAATTATGTCATTCTGCAAGCTATCTCAGCAGTAATATTTGAGATATTATTTTGAGAAGTCTCTTATTAAGATGGAGCATTCTGTATTCAGTCTTGGACCTGACAAGAACCATTCACCACAACATTTACCTAGCTCGAATGAAGTAAGTGTCTAGGGAACACTTCTCTTAGATTCTGTCAGGAATACAGTGAAGCTTAATTTAGATCTTTTTCTTTATTTGTGTGAGCCTATACTGCAAAGTTATTTTAAACATTTCCTATGATTTTGAACTCTGGTGTCACTGTGAATATATATTTAGTATTGTCTTGTTCTTTTATTATTTATTATTAAATATATTTAAACCTTTCATTGTGGCTGATCTGTGAAGAGATATTTAAGTTTTGAGAGTACTTGCATATTTATTTGGTGACACTGTGTGGGCCACATCTAATAGCCTTGCTCTTGGTCAAACTGCCATTTGTATTAACATTGCACAGTACAATTGGTCAGCCTGTGTTTAAGGGCCTTAAAGTAGCTATCTAGGAGTGACTGGTGGCAGTGGAAACTACTTTATAGTCTGGGCAGAAGGGGGTACAGCTAGTAAACCTCTGCCAGCCTCTCTCAAGTGTGTGTGTGTGTGAGTGTGTGTGTGTGTGTGTGTGTGTGTGTGTGTGTGTGTGTGTGTGTGTGTGTGTGTGTGTGTGTGTGTGTGTGTGTGTAAATCAAACCTCAAAGAGTGTGTGTGTCAGCTACTTGGGCAGGGACACAAACCACTGGTTGGACAGAGAGGGTGTTGGAGGTCTTGGTTTGGCCACTCAGCTGAGATCTCAACTCTATAGCTGTACCAGTGGGGAGACTTATTGGGGATGTGGAGAAAGAGTGAGAAACCAGCCTGGACTGACTGTGGTCTCTGTGTGCTCTTAAGGGAAATTGCACTTGATGCAGAGAGCTGCATCTGGAAATACTGCGTGTACTTGTCATCCTGTCAGTGAGCATCCCCAACTGTTGCCAGTTGTGAGGACCGAGGCTTCTTGATTACTGGTCCAGTGGAGGGTCATCACATTTGGTGGCAGTGGTGGAATCACCACATCACATATTGGGATTCAATAGTGTGGATAGTGAACTCCTGTAGCCTGTAAACAGTGGTCACTAAAGAAGGTGTTTGTACTCTGAAGCAGCCACACAGTAAACATTCAGAGTTTCATATCGCAATATTTTTATTTATGTGTTGTTAGCTTAATTAGTCAGGGAGAGCAGGCAAGGATGTCAGCAGAGGATTATGGAAAGCTGACAAGCAGCCAGTTGGCTGAGATGTGCCAAGCCAAAGAAGTGGTGCATGCCAGCCTGACTAAAGTGGAAATTATTGCAGCCTTACTCACAGCTGCATCACAAACCAAGATCTAGGAAGACAACCAGACTGGCCTTGGGGATGTACAGCTCTCAGAAAATGGACAGCTCAACTTTGCCTCAGAGGACTTAAAAATCCATCTGGAGTTAAAGAGACTTGAACTGGAGGCCTAACGTTTGGAATTAGAATCAGCAGAGAGGCTGAGACATCTGTAAGCTGAAGAAAAGGAGAGGCAGAGGCAACATGAAAAGGAGATGCTGGCTCTTCTCCAGGATCATGGAAGTAATGGAGAAGGGAGTAACTGAACCCCAGAAGCAATAATAGTTAGGAAATTTCTTCCACAATTTACAGACGATGATAATTTTGATAGTTTTAGTCATATGTTTGAAAGGGCATAATGTTGACCAAGGGCTCTGGGTACAGTTCCTGACCCCCTTACTCCATGGTAAAGCTATAACTGCTGTTTCTAAATTGTCTGATACTGATTGCTTACATTATAATACAGTTAAAAAATGTTTATTAGAGTGTTTTAAGATAACTTCTGAAGCTTATAGAAAAAAGTTTCATGAGCATAGACGCAAGGCAGTTAAAACTGTGTGTGAATATATTGCTGAGTTAAGCACTCATTTTCATAGGTGGGTGAGTGGGTGTTAGGTCACCACTTTTGAAGGGCTGGCAGACCTTTTGATGAGGGAACAAGCCCTTAGCACTTTGCCTGAGCACATGAAAATCTGATTGGCAGATAGGGAATGCAATAATGCAGATGGGTTGGGGTAAATGGGAGACCTATACCTAGTAAGCAAGGCATCACTGCACAGGAAAAGGATACCCAGTGCTGCACATGGGTCTAAGGGAACAGGTGGTGGGGAGCCTAAACCACCCCAACAGAGTCCATGAGTAACAGGGGAAGTCACTAGTTCCGGTACATGGCCAGGAGCAAGGGTCAAATATTTTAAATGTAACAAGTGGGGCCATGTAGCATATAGATGTCCACAGAGGCAAGGTGGGGAACAAAAGTTGGGGGAGCCAGCAAGCGGAAATGACAGAATACCAGCTGTAAATTGTCTGGAGACAACAAGGGTACCAAACTACCACAAGAGGTTATACCCTATTTTAGTAGATAGGAAACAGGCCACTGCTAAGAGAGACACAGCCTCTGGCCTAACCATTGTGAAGTCTGCAATGGTTAAAGAGGAACACTACTTGCTTGGTCAGTCTACTTCAGTCAGAGCTTTAGGAGGGACCCTATTCCAAATACCTTTAGCTAGGACAGCCTTGACTGCGAGGGTGAAAAAGGAAGCAAGCAAGCAGGTATGTTTGAGGATATAAAACATAAAGAGACATAGGTGCCAAACCATGAATGAATTTCTGGTTTCCCATCCAATTGTCCAAATTGCACTTGAATTGGGTTAGGGAGGAACTCTGCTTCACATGGATTGGGGGCCTGTTCCATAGACAGGGTAGTTTCTGGGATACATACCTATCTCTCCAGCAAGTCCTATTTATGTCACAGGCAAGGTTTAAGTCTTTAGAATGGGTAATTTTGCTACTGTTTGTTTTGTGGATATGCAAGAGGTCCATCAGAGTGGAGTCTGACAATGTCCTGTATGCCAGGCATAGATCTCCCCTCAAAAGCCTGTAACAGACAGAATACAGGGATAGGGCCTTGAGGCTGTCAGCACAGGACATATTACTTATGCCCTGTATTCTCTGTGGACATTCCAGTTATTGGATATGCCTGGTTAGGTACATACTAAAGGGGGCATTATACTCAATGACAGGTCTGATGAATGCCAAATACAATTGATGTGCACCCTTTCTTCTAAACACAGACTATAATGTCTGTTGGTTCCATGTTCATTCAGGACAGATCTGGTGGATCATACTGTGAAACAGACTGATAGGAGGGATATTTGCAGGATGAGGACAACATTGTAAATACACAACGCCACTCAGCTGATAAGATTTTGTACCCTCAAACTTATTCAGTTAATAAATGGTGGTAGTGCTCTCTGTATTTAGCTGCATCATTGTGTCAATCAATAGGGATGCAATCCCAATTACTATCAGATAACACTTGCCTCAAACTATTCTAAACTCCTCTATGTACTTGATATTTACCACTAATCTTGGGAACGTATCATTTATTTATTTGTTTACATTTGTTGACTGGGAAAATTTGACTGGTCAGAAGCTCCTTTTCAGAGGAGGCCTGAGGAAAAAAGCTCCAAAAAGTATTACAAAGTACAATAAAAACATACAATAGGAAATAAATTGCAATTAGAATTCTAAAGATCCATCATCCTCTGAGTAAAAGAATGCATCTTTACTTCACTATTATGGCTTCTTACTCCTCCATGTTCTGATCAACCTCTTTGACCTTTCACTTCAAACTCTGTGTTACCAGGTCATAAGGCATCACCTTTCTGTTCCATACTATGAAATTTCTGTTTCTGAAGCTTCTTATCCTTACAGCAGTGATGAAGACTCCTGACTCTCTTTGTGAATTTTCTCTACAATCCCTTACCAGTTCCATATTCCTATTCAGTTAAGGTTTACAGATTTGTACACAGTACTCCAGAGGTGGCATCTGCAGAGACCTTTGTGGAAACATCAGTTCTTCTTCCTTTCATGACACTGCACACACAGTGCTATACCTCCTTATAGCCAATTTTCCTTTCCAAATGTCTCTCAGTTTCAGCTGAATTATTTGGATCTGGGTTTACAGACTGTGTGTCATTTCCCAGTGGGGACAATTGGTTGGAGACATGTGACTGAAGTGCAGTGCAGCTGCAGAGAACATGGCTGCTACAAATTAACTGTGGGCACAGAGAATTACACAGCACCATATCCATAGCTGGAATAATTATGTGTGGGGGCAGATGATTTGGCATGTGTATGATATGTTCCACCTGGATTGTCCATGGAGGAATAGTCAGATGGAGGTCTGGCACTAGCGATGTAAAGTGTTACTAGGAAGAGCTGCTGCACATCACCTTGAACCTCTTACAGTGCTGCAACAAGAGTAGCATTTGATAGATGCCTGCACAAACTTCCAGCTCAGGGAAATTCTGATAGGATGTGTATAGACAGCATTATCTAAAACACATTCTGGAGCATACATGTGAATACAGCAATATGAAGGATTTCGTCTGTGCTGTTTAACCCTTCTAAAAGTTGTAGTTACATAAGCATATACCATACAGCAAGCATAATGCCAATCACTTTCCCTGACAGGTTAATAAAGGCATTGTCCACTGGGCACTGCATTTTTTCTGTAATGATTTGCTGTCCCTAGGGTCCATGGGGAAATGTACATTGTTTACCCCCCTGTACATGGGTATTCCATATGTTGGCATGGTTCTGCCAAAGCAAATTTGCTTTATCCATGTGTCTTTGTAAGTAATTGCAATTCAGTCATGTGTCCCAAACCTATTACCTCTGCAGGGAAATGTCCCGCAGCCTACAAGTTCAACTTGATTTTTCAAACTGAGTTACATTTCTTCTTCTAAATCTTTCTGTAACTCATCCATATTATGCTGACATTATTCTGATCTATAAATACTTCTGTGACATTTATTTAAAAACGTATTACATTTCTTTGTGCTGAATTTAAGCTTCTATGTTCTAGTGGGTCTATATTAGAACACCAAACATTTGAAATGTCGGGTGTTCTAATATCGGCCCATTTTCAGCGAATGCTGAAAATATCGAAGTAACAGGAAACCGAATTCTTTCCTAGGGAAAGAATTCAGTTGTCCGTTTCTGTTGCTTTGGTATTTTCAGCACTCTGGTGGAAAGTTATGGGTCGGGTTCAGGTAAGTGTGCGATTGTGTGGATGTGTGGGTTAGAGTGGGTTAGGTGAGTTAGGGTTAGGGCGCGGGTCAGGTAAGTGTGCGATTGTGTGGATGTGTGGGTTAAGATGGGTTAGGTGAGTTAGGGTTAGGGCGCGGGTGAGGTGATTGTGCAATAGTGACGGACCTTAGGGTTAGGGTTTGGGTTAAGGTAAGTGGATAGTTGGTGGTGTTTGTATAGTTTAGTGTAGGGTTAGGTGTTAGCGTTTAGGTGTATGTGTGTGGATTGCTGTTTGTTTGGTGTGCTTGTGTTGTGTGTATGTGTTTTGGAACAGCAAATTGTTTTCCTAGGAAAAAATTTGCTGTTCCGAATGTTCGATGTTTGTTTTTTGATTGCTAGGGTTTGATATTAGAACACTTGACATTTTGAATGTTCGGTGTTCTAATATAGGCCCCTTCTGGTGATTAACAGTTTTATTAAAATCTATATTGTGATTGCACCTCCCTCCAAGACCTGTGTCTTAATTTTTGTGTCACAGGCAAAAAAGAAATCCTTCTTTCCACCCTGTCTTCAGCATCAAGTACAGCAAGTCCAGATATTTGCAGGATAGATAATGACCTCGAGTCATGATTCCCTTTGTAGGAGATACAGCCTTCTTAACGATCACTCTCTGCATTGTATTGTACTTCTAGTTACCGCTTCATGTGGGAACATTTCCATGCCTATCCCAAACCAATTTATGATTTCCTTGCAAACTTTGTTGTGGGAGTGAATCAGATGCATGTACAAAATTTAAACTAACAAAGTGTTGATAATTTATCTGATCAAATTATAGTCAATCAATAATAAAACTGAAGCAAAGCATTTTATTAGGGTTTATTTTCTCTCAAATTGTTTTGATTCCTTGTTCAGTGTTGGATCTTGGTCAAATTGGGCTCTAGGCAGTGTAATGGCACATGGCCTCTCTCTACCATACCAACATCCCTTTACTTGACCATAATTTCCCAATTACTACAAAGTAGTCCTGAGGTTTCTCAGTATACATACTGTTTGGTTGCTTACATTTGCAACGATCACAGAGATTTAGATTTGATTTTAAATTTTTACTTCAAAATTTAGTACTAAAATCATTAAGAACCATCTGCTAAAAAGGCTGTCATACTGAAAGCATCCTCAGAATGAGCAATAATAAACAGTTATTCCCTGATAGTTGTATTTATTTAAGGTGCATTCTGACAACCATGACTAGGTCAATTTTCCATTTAAATTCACGACTGCCTGGAACAAGACAAATATAAGGCATGTGCAGCTACCAGAGGCATCATGCAATTACAAATATTGAGTGGGCAGGAAATTTCCCAAAGTTGTCAGGAGGGATCTGAAAGCATGCTCCCCTGGGGAAAGAAACAAAGAATTTGATGTGAAATGGTACATTCTAGTCATTTTTTTCATATTAGAACAGTCTTATTGATATAATTAATGAGTGTAATTTTCTTGTACTTTCAAGAAATGGGAATTTGGCTTTTGATTTTGCCATGTAACTGCAAGTGCTTACTCTGAGCATACACAATTGGAATAATCATTCTTAAATGTAAAAAAAGCTAGAAAAATCTGCCATTTACAAGAAATTAAACCTAATCAATAAAGGCAAGTCATGGGGTGGCACAGTGGTGCAGTGCTTAGCATTGCCACCTCACAGAAGAGGTTTTCCAGTTCAGTTTTCAGCTGGGGTACCTTCTGTGCAGAGTCTGCATGTCCTCCTTGCATTCGAGTGGGTTTCCTCCCAGGTGTTCTGGTTTCCACCAACATTCCCAAGACATGCTCCAGGTGGAGTGGACATTCTAAATTGGCCCTAGGTGTGAGTGTGTGTGTATGTGTGTGCCTTCTAAGGAAAGTTGGGAGCCAGGCTGGCAACTTGAAACCATAAAAACTCTACTGCCACTCATTCTGCGGACACCAATGATCTGCTGCAGTGATCCATAACGGGAGCACCTGAAAGGAGAAGAATAAGAAGAAGAAAGGCAAGTCATGCCTTTCTGAACTGAAATTCTGTAACTTACTGTGGTGACCTATATGAGAGATTGCAAAGAGGATCAAACACTGTCAGTGTACGTGGACATTATCTTGTGTCACCCTCCAAACCACGAGGGTCTGTAAATCTCTGTAGGTAATGTGACATTACTGGAGCCATTCTATAAAGGGAATTGCAAAATGACAGCATGGACATATATGCCCACAGAAAATATAATGCATTTTCACATAAAAATAGCTCACCTTAAATATCTGGATGACTGAAAGGCTATATGTGAAATTTTGAGTCTAAGCTGTTAGATGCCACGTTCCAAACCATGAGGCTCTGCAAGTGCCTGCAGAGAAAGGGAAGTTATGCCACTCACACCACCTATTGTTTAAGTAGCCTTCACTGGGGTATGTGTAGCAGCAAGTCTTGTCCATGACAAGCATCCCGATGCCTAAAAAGCTGAACTGTTTATTACTACTACTACTAATAATAATAATAATAACAATAATAATAATAATAACAATAATAATAATAATAATAATAATAATAATAATAATAATAATAATAATAATAACAATAATAATAATAATAACAATAATAACAATAATAATAATAATAATAATAATAATAATAATAATAATAATAATAATAATAATAATAATAATAATAACAATAATAATAATAATAATAACAATAATAATAATAATAATAATAATAATAATAATAATAATAATAATAGATAGAAAACATGCGCAACAGTTACAGTATTTCAAGCTGCTACCAATATGATAAAAGACTGCATTTTTTAAGAAGTCAGTAATAATTGCATATTAAAAACTCACATTATGAAACAGTAACTGGTGTGGGGTCTCTCTGCTGCTGCTATTGACAGGGGCTGAAACTTCATTTTTTTTCTGGTTTACCACTTTCATCCATATATCTCAACGTCTTTGCTCAAGAATTCTGGGTAAAGCAAAAAATAATGGGGGAACAAAGGCCCAAACTCAGGAACATTTTTAAAATATTGTTCTTGTTTACTTGAGAAGTTAATAGAACAACAGTTTTTTTCATCAATGTGCACTTTCTGAACAATAAAAAGTATGAAACTCTACTGTCTAGTTTTATTGATTGGTATCCCCTGTGAGTTCCAGAATATCAAAAATTTTATAATGGACAGAGCAAAAATATGAGTCAGAATCAGGGATCTCCTGCAAAACTGGGGACAGTTTACAGATTTGCCCTCATTATTAGCATGAACTATACAGTTTTTTATGCTGATCAGATTGCAAAGCAAACGCAAGGTAAATAGTTCCTATGAGAGGTAAGTATTTCAGGCTGCATATTTTCATGGGACTAGATTTTTGTTACATGATTTTTGCAAGTATCTATTCCTTATACAGATATTTTAGTTGCTAAATAAACTAAAATGTGATTAAGAACACCAGTATTTGGTGGACAGCAGTAGATTATTTTGGGTACAAAAGAGAACCTCTGACCTATCCCTTATTTATTTTTGTGTATTTTAGTTTACATTTGTTGTCTGGAACAGACTGTCTGACTGAGCCAAAGCCCATTTTCAGTGGTGGCCCAGAGATAAAAGCTCCATCCAAAGTGTCAACAGTGTATGAAACAATGTAATGAAAGATGTGCAAATACAATTGGCTTGACATTTACTGACTGAATATACAAGTTTATGACATTTAAGGTGAGAATAGGATACAATACGTTAGAAGGAAAAAGGTATGGATATGCAGAGAAAATACTGTAATCGTATGTAAGACAGGGAAACAATAAAATGAATATTCTATATTAGTTAAAGGGTAGTAATAAAATAATTGCTGGATATCAGGTACATGGACAGGACCACTTGTTGGTAAAATAAATATTTAACTTATTCAGGAATGTGTGTTGATTTGTTCCATTTCTGATGCCAGGTAGGATGCAGTTTCATAGTTTGGCTGTACAGCAATTATTGGATACTTGAAGGAGGTTCAGAGTTTGTGAAACAGTTTTGTAGTTGAGACATTTATTTCTACTTTTGTGCACAGAGAATGACATTTCACTTCATAAAGGGACACATGCATTCATTTCATGCCATGTAATGAAAAGCAAAAACATACATATTTACTGAAACCATAGCAGAAATGTATGAACCCTTTTATGCACTGTTTCTCACCAAGAAATTCAGGGTCAGCACATGACCTACATGGACAGACTGAAGGCCCTGGCACTGTACTCTTTATCTTATAGACTGCTGAGAGGCAATATGTGCCTGGCCAACAGACCAGTCTTGGAGCTTGCCCTAATGGAAATGCTGCACACCCGTAAGTCAAATTGGACAAGATTCACTCGCTCTAGGGATCTTAACCTAGCCTGCGACATTAACAGGACATGCTGGAGAGACAGATATGTCTCCCAGAGATTCCCACTCCTCTGGAACAAACTCACATTTCATGTAAAACAGAGTTCCTCAATGACCCTATTTAAGTGTAACTTAGACAACTGGATGGGAGACCGTAAATTTACCCTGGGCGTGTCACCTATGTCCCTCTTGGATAAGGGCAGTTGGTCCTGAACATAGACTCATACTACAAATATAAACCATACAACTTCGTCAATAAGGGAACAACTATCAGTGCACTCCTTCTATGCCAAAACATTGCAACATCATTTATGCCTAAGCAAGTAACTAAATTAACTGTCCAAAAATCCAATTCCTTATATTGCACAGATTCATTTTTTTTTCTGGATTTCAACATTGCTACCTGCATAACACTTTGCCTTCACCATTGTAGCAGCCCTTGAATTTTCTCTTTTCTCATAAAGTTAAACCCATTTGCATACCTAAAAGTCTTCTGCCAATATTGCTTACAATACTACACAGCGACCTTAAATATTGCCAAAGCTCCGCTGTTCAACCTTACATAATCCTATAACAGCCTTTCATCTAAAGCCTATAGGTACTGGACACATTACCATTCATTGGACTGCATTTAGCTTTTAGTCTCTTTAATTCTTTCCTGGTCACCACTAGCATTAAAGGTGCTTTGGTCTGCAAATGTCATGGCTTAGGAACATCACCTTAATTCTTTATGCACTCTAATTCAGTGCTCACCTAATCAACCAGTCCGTGTTTGTACAGTGTACAACCAAATAGCTTCTTCTTGCTTTGGCTTTGTGACCCTTACAAATTGCCATCCATGGTCAGTAGGTGAGCGCTATCTCTCCGGCTCTAAAACTATTCTTAGCTGAGTGGGAGCATATCTCCCAACTTTTTTGCTCAAGAATTCTGGACTAAGCCAAAAATAGTGGAGAGATAAAGACCTGTAATCAGGGACATTTTAAAATATTACTCTAATTTACAAAAAAATCAATAGAACATCAAGTTTTCCATCAACATGCATTTTCTGACTGTGACCAAGACCAACAGAAAAATAAAAAGATTGATGAATTTATTTATATATTTTTGTTTACATCTGTTGTTTTTATGCTGTGCTATAGTTACTTAACATTGATTTATGTGGTAGGAAAACTTTTTTTTGTTCTCTTTTAGCTATGGTCCAGGTTACCAATAAGTTAAATTACATTTTAGAAAAGATATTGACATTAGGACAACAGCAGTGTTAAATTAATTTCTACATGCATACATTATAAATATTGTATGACAGTATATATTGATTTACAGCATGAATAAAACATTATTCAAGTTATAGAATCACACAATCTTTCTGACAAGTACATAGAGTTCTCTAATTCAGGTCACACGTTTTTGTTTTTTGCTTACCCTGATGTACTTACTAGTGGTATAATTGTTTTACAGAGATTAGTGTACTTCTACGAGTTTTAATTATTTAATGTTGCTGTATGGTATGATTGTGGAGTGTATACACACACACATATATACACATACATACACATACATTTGATTGCTTCTATGTTTAGCTGTTTTATCAATTCTTTTTGATAGAATTGAGTGATGCGATAACTCTTAGGTTACAAAGTAATCTGTTTAATTTGTAGAGTGCCTCAGTGGTCTCCTTACATTGAGTTTTTGGTTTGGTTAGTACAACTGTACTTGCCTTGGGAATGAGACTGATATTTCCCTTCATATAATGGTGAAAGACAGTGGTCTGGTTGCAGCAAGGGATTTATTAATGAGCAAAACATCTGAGTTGCTCTTACTTCCACAGTGTAGCTGTGTTCCTGTGGGCTGTGCCACTATCTGAATCTACTTACATGGCTATTGCTTTAATGTGTTTAAAGTTTACAGAGTGGTCTGACCAAGTTGCAAGATCGTAGCCTAGTTATGACATTGTGCATTTTTGGTTCTACAGTTCTTTGTTTCTAGAAAGAATAGTCTAGTTTACCTATAGACAACTTCATTTTTTATCATTACAACAAGTATTGGCTGCTAGAACTGTTTGCATATTATGGTAAGAAGGTTTAAATTAATAAGAGGACAAAGTACACATTCTTGTGTTCCCTTTGTCAGCGGGGTTGGTTTGGGCCATGTTTTCTTACTTTTACAGTGACAGTCCTGCCATGTAGTTTTTGATTGTTTATAATCAAAAGGGCACATTTTACACTCTTATTTACTTAACTAGATATTGGGTTACTTTGGTGACAGGAAAACATTCCTGATATTTCCTGATAAGATTACAGAGCTGGTTTAGGCATTGCAATCTATTTTACTGACAATATGGAGTTGGTTCAGAGACTGCAGAACATTCTTTCTGAGGTGATGTAAGGAAATGTACAGCATTATAGCATTAAATGAATACCCATCTGCCATAAATGCCATTACATCTGAAGTCAAGCTTATCTTCAGGCTTATCTTTCATGTTCTAGCAGGCCTTTCATTAGGACAAAAATCATGCATGCATAGCTTGCCACATTTTTTACAGGTGCAAATGCAAGCAAGGTGATAAGATAGCTCTCTCAAAGAAACCCGAAAAAATGTCTTGCCTGTAAGTTACTAAATAGTGTGTAATAAGCTATTTAGATTATATTCACTCTTTTATACTTCATTTGGTACAAGTAATACACATCTGTTTAAAACATACATAAATGGTTGACTTTAACAGCTTTGTTTATGCAGCAGATCTCTATAGGGGCTGTCAGCCAGTGGTGTAGTTTACACAGGGGTTTCCTTGAGAAGTATATGAACAGTAGTTCAGTAGATTGTTGACAGTACAATATATAAAGGAGATGGGTTGCCCCTATCCCTTTATTCTAATTCTTTTTAACCCTTCCTTTTGAAAAATAAATATAACACAACATAAAACATTCCTGTAACACCCACCAAAAGTGAAACAAAAGGAAACGATGAAAAGAAAAAACATAATTTTATGTTTTTGTCCTAAAGACTGGATGGAAGGTACAAATACTATTTCGTCGATCAAATGAACTAGAGTTAAGGAAAGAAATGCCAGAGATGACCAAGAGCAAGGGATACATACTCTTTGAGATGTTTTTCTTTATGCTGTATTAATGTATTTTATTCAGTTGTTGCTTGCAGTAGGTCATTAAATGTTATTTTATTTGCTAGGGTAGATCATTTACCCATTTGGAACAGTTTCAGGTTCAGCCCAGGGAAGTATAACAGGTAAAAACATAATTATTACAATTGATTATTCCACTCTGAAAACAGGCTGAGAGAAGAGGCCTTTCAAAGCATATGCATAATATACAGTTCCAAAATCTGGCATAAAATGCATTGCTATGTAAAGACAGAATTGAATAATAAAGTACAAAATTCAAAGTAGAAGGAAACTGGTGATAAATTAAGTGCTGTCAAGTTAATATTATCTGCAATATTTATGAGGGACGTAGTTAATTCTGTCAGTATGAGTGAATTAAGTCAATGCATGTAGCTCCAGAGCAGGCCTGGATGTGGGGTAGGGATGTTAAGTAATGAAATCTGGCATGATGCATTTGCACTGGGCCTGTTTGAACAGATGCTGTTTTAAAATGTGGAAGGAATGTCTGAGAAGGAAGTTAAACTTTTTAGATTGCTAGGGAGTGACTCTGAAGTTTTGAGGCTAGGAGTCTGAGAAGCAATATTGTTGTAAAGTCTTGTTTGGAGAGTTTGAAATATAGTAGCAAACATTTTGGGAATATGACCTAAAATACTAAGTAATGATGTATGTTGTTAGCACACCAGCTGGGAGAGAATGTTTAATGTTTTAACAGTTTAACTAGTATAAGGCCAAGGAGAAGATCTACACTTTGTTTCACTGGCAACCAGTTAGCATTGTGCAATATTGTATGGTGACTATTCACAATGAAAGTCAGGGACTGGTAATCTGCAAATTTTACTGGAAAGGACTTGGAGAGCATCAAACACTTGAAGATTCTTAAAGCCGTGGACCCATGAGATTGTATAAATGGAGATATAGGCAGTCCTCTTGCAGAATTTTGATGTGATTAATGAAAAATATATGAAGCTGGCCAGACAGTAGGGTGAGTGCCATTCTATGGCAGGATATAATGAATTAAAGAAAGTTAAAGTGTGTTGATTTATGGCAATCCAAGTTACAGAGCACTTGTGGACATTTGCTGTTTTACTTTTTATTAGTTAAAGAAATTACATCAACTGTCGAATAGACCAGTTTATTTCATCAATTTT